>NC_134483.1:30288396-30424182 GCF_040206685.1 Ascaphus truei
GCATACCCCGGTTTATGGACACTCGCTTTAAGTACACTCGCGAGTAAGGACATATCGCCCAGTAGGCAAACGACATCTCGCGCATGCGCCTGTCAGACTGACTGACACTGAAAGTTGTCGGTCGTCTTTCCCCCTGCTCGTGAGCGCCGGAAGAAGGGGAGGGGGAAGAGAAAGAGAGAGAGAAAAATGGAAGAGAGAGGAAGAGAGAGGAAGAGAGAGAGAAAAATGAAAGAGAGAGAAAAATGGAAGAGAGAGGAAGAGAGAGAGAAAAATGAAAGAGAAGAGAGAGATCCATAACCCTCTACATTGAAATAAACAGGTCTCTCCCAGGATTTTGGGCAGTACTCGTAATTGCCCATTCTCTCAAATGATGTGTTAAGTACAAAATTGGTTTTGGAGATGATTGAGCCTTAACCCGGTTGCTGCCAGGATGCATTGCAACACAATGCACAGTATATTTGTAGAAGACAGACATCCCTGACACACAAGGCACCCACTAAACTAACAAAGGGTTTGCACTGTTTAAATGTCGCAAGCCATGTAATTATTTGATCAGCTTAAATTATTTTATAAAGTTCATAAATAGTCCCGAACAGCAATACCGGCTCCCTACCTGTACCGAAGCTGTGCACAAGCGGGGAGACTATAGAGCCTGTTACAAATGCCTTATTTACATTAGTTCTGCACGTATATGACGATTGCAGTACAGTACATGCATCGATAAGTGGGGAAAAGGTAGTGCTTCACTTAAAGTACATTTTCGCTTTACATACATGCTCCGGTCCCATTGCGTACGTTAATGCGGGGTATGCCTATACTTCAGTTTACCCGCTAATCTCCAGCAAGGCTTTCATCTTAATTGCATATAGTTAAACACTGGTAAAAAGTGCTAACATGAGGATTTGAGAACTATTTTTTAATACATATATAAAAAATACAAAATATCAAATATGTTTGAAAACAAATAGGAGTCATATTGGTCCTGGAGAAATTGAGATTTGTTGCAGGTCATTAACCGTTCAGGTTCCAGATCAGGTGGCTCAATCAGTGGCTCAGTTAAAGACCTGGCCACCTGTGCTGAAGCAGGGCTATCCTGAAAACCTGAACGGTTGGTGGCCTTTGAGGACTGAGTTGGCCTCTCCTGATTTACCCGCTTTTTTTTGTTTTTTGTGCCATTTTATTTCATTTCAAGACTTGTTTACTGAAGTGTGGTTTGTTTTCTGGTTTGACAATCTGGGTGGATAAATACAAGAACATGTTCTTATAGAATAATGTCAGTATGCATAGGACCTTCTCCTTTTTGTCTATGTTATTGTCCTGGAACCAGTTGCTCATTTCTCCCCGTCACTACTCTGTGTGATGTTGCTACATTGTAACTCCTTTGGTGCTCTCAGCCTGTTGCCTAATATCTTTTCCACTGGCTGAGTGGTATGATCCAGGACCCCTGGCTGTTGGTCTCTCCCTGCCCCTTTTCCTGCATGTCAAGTCATATCCCCTTCCTCTTTCAACCAGCTGCCTTCAGGAACTGTCATGTGTCTCATCACCTGCTGGTAAAGTTTAATACAAATAGTCTTTCCCTGAATTAGTGCTACCGATTAGTTTCCCCCTTTATTTAATGTTGCCGTGTGTGCATAAAAAGGGGAACGAGTTAAGCTACCTGCCTCTACCACTTGCCACAGTGTGCAGGAGTCAGAATAGTTATATATAGTATGTCATCGAGCCTCTCAAAAGAGGAAGGGAAAAAAATAAAAGTAACATCAAATATCCTCGATCTTTACAATTAACAATGATTTATTACAATGGTTTTGAAACTTTGTTGCACTGTATGCTGTGTCTCTGTAGGAGGATATTTCATTTATAAAAGGAGCCATTTATGCGCTTTTTTTTTTAATGTATTATTTCTAAACATAGGTTTGAAGCAGGGGGTCTCAGAAACAAACCTCATTCATTTCAGCTCCAGGGACCCCCTGCTTCCCGAGATACAGACCTCCAAAGTGGGTGCAGGTATCTTGGCAACGTTTAAAGCTCCCACATCACGCCGGCCAATAGGAAGTCAAAGCTAATGATGTCACGGCTTCCTATTGGCCAGCAGGGCGCGGGAACTTTGAAACTCTGCCATTACGTGAACCCTGCTAAAAGAGCGGAGCAGCTACCGGTACCCCCTGCGGAGGTATCTCTGGAAGATGGGGTCTCCAGAATTTTAATTACTAGTGTTTGGAGACCTACCGCTTCAACTCTATGTTTAAAAAAAAAAAACACATTTGCACAAAAAGTGAATGCTTTGATTGCCGCTTTAAGACACTTACAATCATTTCCGCTATATTTTTTCATTTAAGAATTCTAAAAGGTTACTGAAAGAAGTTCGATTGTAACGTTATAATATATACACAATAGCAAAATATGTTTCTTCATAGAAAAATATATTTATACCATACCAGATTTTGTTTTTTAAAATATATATGCATTGTAGCTAAGTTTAGGTTTCTTCTGGGTAGTTTGAAATGGTTCAGCAAGGTTGGAAATCCCTAACTTATTGTATCCGTTATAAATTCTAGACAAACTCTTCATACATTGTGCAGATACCTGTTTTCATCTTTATCAAGAACCATCAACCATGGTTTGAAGAGATCTGTGATGACTGAATGTAGAGATTTTAGCACTAAAAAGGGCGGAAAGAAAACAAATTAAGACTGATTTATAGACACATTTTTCACCTCTGACTTTCCATTTATTGCAGGGCTACCAAATCCTTCACATGAATAAGAAATCTGTGGATAACTCCACAGCATACATACATACGCATTTAAATAACCTGTAATGCAAATGTGATATTAAACATGTAGGGGATGCAGCTCACTAAGAAAGGAATGAGGCACAAACACTCAGGAGTATATGGAGGGAGGGAGAGAGAGAGGGAGAGAGAGCGGGAGGGAGAGAGAGCGGGAGGGAGAGAGAGCGGGAGGGAGAGAGAGCGGGAGAGAGAGAAATATATTCACTTCCCTTGAAAAAGCTCCTGCTGGAGCGAAACGCATGTTAGGGTATGATTCGAGTGATGTTATATGGCAGTGACCACGCTAGCATGAAACTACACAGTAATAGATTTGATTCAATGTAGCTAGATTGACACAGCCTTCTCTTACATTTGAGCCAACTTGTTTATGAAGCATTCACTCAAGAGCTAACACCACACTCAGTATACATCAGGGCTGTCAAACATGAGCTGACAGGGTGGACAGCTGACAACAGTCCTGTGGCCAGCGACTGTGTGAACCTGACTGACGCTGAAAGTGGTCGGTTGTCTTTCCCCCCGCTCGTGAGTGCCGGAATGAAAGGGGGGGAAGAGAAATAGAGAGAGAAAAATGGAAGAGAGAGGAAGAGAGAGAGAAAAATGAAAGAGAAAAAAGAGAGATCCATAACCCTCTACATTGAAATAAACAGGTCTCTCCCAGGATTTGGGGCAGTACTCGTAATTGCCCATTCTCTCAAATGATGTGTTAAGTACAAAATTGGTTTTGGAGATGATTGAGCCTTAGCCCGGTTGCTGCCAGAATGCATTGCAACGCAATGCAAAGTATATTTGTAGAAGACAGACATCCCTGACACACAAGGCACCCACTAAACTAACAAAGGGTTTGCACTGTTTAAATGTCGCAAGCCATGTAATTATTTGATCAGCTTAAATTATTTTATAAAGTTCATATATCTCAAGTTTCAGACACCTGATAGCCATCTATTGTAAATGGATTCCAGCAGCCACTGATACCAACCGCTATACAAAAGTAGACGATAGCTGGCTAAATAGACGTCTGGTTCATTTGATGAGTATTCATGACCGAATAACACCAGTAATATCTGGGTGTGGACACCTACACGTTTTTGCCCATCACAGGTTATTTCGAAAGCCAACAATAATATAACCTTCTGGAGTATATATTTATATATGAACAATTTAGTTTGAGCGCAGATACAGCTCTGGAATATCTGAGACTTGAGCGGAAGGTTATAACATACCTTTTACCCGATTCTATATACCCAAGTTTATATTATCCATTGTATATTACATCAAATGAGGTATACACAGTATATCTGGGTTAGGACACATTTTTGCAATTTGACACGCATAAATTATCACGCAGCTAAGCGCTACTTTTGAGGTTTTAATGAGATTATGTTTTCTAGTATACGAATAAAATTTATTTATTTTGATTATTAATGGAGGTGTGTTCATCAGCAGGGATTCTCTCTCCCCTTCGTGTTATCCTAGAAAATATTTGCTGCCAATGTTTATTAATTACCTGTCTGGACTCTGTGACTTCCCATTATCTCTTGGGTAAGGCTGGCAAATTCATAGTCGATAAGACTCTTCACCAGGTATTCAAAGAAAATCTGCAGCTCAGATATATAAGGACCCCATTTGGAAAGAAGACCAAAGCTCTGGAAGTCGGACTTGGAAAATCGCAGCTTATAAAAAAAATCTGAAAGCCATTTGATAGTCTCCAACACCTGAAAGCAACATATTAAACCAAATGTAACAACGTTTGTTTAGCATAGCTCATCTTTTGACATCCACATATACAGCACCCTGATATAAAGTACTTTGTATGCCTAAACATATATAGATACATAAGCATGATGGATATCCTGCATGGTCACATAAATAGATAAATAAAAAATGTGTTCTATGTATAAAAATGTTTTACCCTAAAGTAATACATTGAGAGTCAAAGACGAAAATAAGGTGATTAATAATTAAAAATGATCCCTAACTAATTACTAATCACCTTATTTTCATCTTTGAGCTCATTCCATTTGAGTTTTTAACCAATATGTTAATAAAAGTGCAGGCTTTATATGCCACGGTGAGCTGCACAAATGTGCTCTGTCTTTAGAGGATTTCCCTCCGTTCTCTAATGTTTCTTGCATGTATAATTGGCACATGGCTCGCACCCTCTCACCGTCACTAGTGAGGTACAATAGGGGCTTATACAGATTAGACACACACTACGGTTTGATTAATATATTTGTATAGACTCATTGAGCTGTGTTTTCTGTGAGTTTTTGTTTATAACTTTTCTAAATAAGAAGATTATGTGCCTTTTTGCGATATTAAGTCGGCAAGGTTTATTTATGCTTTGGGAGACCAGGAGTATATTTCCATTTTGCTTAGTAGGAGGAGAGCATTAATGGCAGCCAACTCTACACCTGGCTGCCAACGTTAAATTAGCAGTATCAAAATGAACGGAAAATGCCAAACCTGCTCAGCCGACAACATCATTTTGTTTGCACAACTTGGAAACACAAGGGGATCTGTGGTATCCGGCATTATTGAGCTCTGAGGTTTTCTTGGCGTATAGCAACCCACAGCTTTCAGAGATGTTCTCCAACATTCAGGGCTCAAGAGTTGTTCTGCAGAACCTTGAGGAAACAAAAGCTATGATATAAATGTACATGAACCAAATGCGTGAATGAAAACATACACACACGGTCCAATACATCACAATGGTGATGTATTTTATTTACAACCTATGCACCTCTTTTTGGCCACCTACCACCCGTTGCTGCCCTCCGCCATTATCCGAGGCTCCCTGCCTTCGGGCCGGGCTACAACAGTGTTCCTTGCAACATCATGGGACGGACTCGTGATCATGTGGAAACATCCCCTAACATTGGGGACTACAAAACCAATTGCTTCTCTGCCACTCACATGATGTTGAGAGATAGTGGGGTGCTTAAAATTACCAATTCTGTTTCTTTTAAAATGATGAGAAAACTTTTAACCTTTTTAACACACATTCACGTGGGATTTTGAAACAAAATAGAACTGGAAAAACACTTGTTTACATTAATCAATTAGATCAGTGGTTTTCAAACCTCTCCTTAGGAACTCCAGCAACACCATGTTTAGGGATAATCAATGCAGTTCTACACAGGTGAATAACATGTGAATGTACTTAATCCGCATGTGAGTAGGATGTTTTTGTGACAGACCGAGTTCCTCAGAAGAGCTTATACAACCACTGACCCTGGGCAATGGTTATAAAGGTAATACAATTATTTTCAATGTGCTTGAATGCACATTAGAGAAAACCTTTCTGGTCCATCACCTCAGAGATATAGATCTAAAAGGTACACTCATTTGATCCAAAACTAATTTTATTCTAAGCATGTACATAGAGTAAACAGTGACCTATACAAATTAGTTCAAAGGATCAATCATAAATGGCACACAGTAAAATTACATTGTTCAATGCCACCCAAAACACACTTTAAACACAATTTATTGACCCATACTGTACAGTCACAGTGTCTGACAGTCAATGCCCCACATTCAAATATACAAAGAAAGACAGACAATGAGCATTAGCAACTAGAAGACTTTTAGACCCTCCATGTACGCCATCTGTGGATGCCGGACGTGGAAAGCTTGGACTTGTACTGGTGAGGACAGGAGGTCTAGCAACTTCTTTTGAAAGCACAAGTAGGGATGCACAGACCCTTGAAGTGAATGCAAATACTTACTTTGCATAAGCAATCTTAGGCAGTCACTGTAATGATCTGGGAACTGGTAGCGAAGGACTGAGTTCCAGTGCTTACAGAAGATGTTAAAAGGCATCAGAAGGTCTTCATCAGGTACAAGGCCACAGAGGGTCAGAGCCAAGTGGACCGACTCTAGCAGTTTGGTTCTCTGTGCCATGGAAGGCTTTGCAGAGTTTAACCAATGGTTGAGATCAAACTTAAAAGAAAAGAAAAAAGATCGAGTTAAAATGAAGATTAGACATGCTGTTCTTTATATTTTGTGAATTATTAGAAATAGTGTTAATATCCAGCTAACAATGGATGTGTATTACAGGGACGCAATTTGCTCCATTATGCAGGACACACATTTTCGTCTGACTAATTGTTGCGATGCAGTGGATGCACACGCGTCCGCAGAGCTAGTGATGGGTACTCAGTGGCTAGTGAATGCTAGGGACTACAAACATAGCTGCAATAAGATTAAGAGCGGCCTTATTGAGATCAGCATGATTACAGGTCTTCCTCGCTTTCTACCTACACATGCAGGCTATCTGGCATCCGATCAGACTACAGCAGCTGTATCACTAAGCCGGTATGTTTATACACGTCTTGATACATTGCATCAGTTTCTTTCATGTGTATGTATAGGTGGCATCAAGGGTCATTCTAACCCTGGTAAGGTTTAAAGCTACTTAAAGCTGCAGTTCAGTCAATATCCTGCATGTGTGTTTTTTTTAATAAATCAGTTCTGTAGTAAGAAAAATTACTTTTAGCATTTTCTGTTTTAAAAAAAACAACTTTGAAAGACCAATTTTCTTGTATTCTATTTTAACAAGCATTTGCTAAGGCACCGTCCCTTCATGTCCTGTCACAAGCCATGGCACAGCCCTTTGTCAGCCCTGCCCTCCCTCTTGCACATGTCAGTGCAGGAGTGCTCATGAATATTCATGAGCTTCCACTGACGGACTGAAGCAGAATATAAACAGATCCCTTCACTAATTATGTCACCAAAGTTCGCCGATCAATACATGGAGAACGAATTGACTGGCAGCTATACAGTTCTTTAGGTAATTAGAGATTGCACACATAAAACTATTGAAGTAAAAAAATAAATAAAAATAAAAAATAAAAAAAAAGACTGATCTGCAGCTTTAAAGCAGGTTTTTCCATGTACCTGTGCAGGATGGGTCCACTGAGACCTTTCTCCCTCCACTGCAGAGGTAAATGAGAATTCTCACAGGTAGTGGTTAAGACCTGCATACTGGTCATGTAACGCTTTGGCCAAAGGGTTTAACTAAATTACACTTGCTTATGAGAATACTGATATTGAAGTATTTAACTATGTATTTATTGTCATATTGGATGTAGCATTAAGTATTTTTGTCTTTTGTTGTATAATCAGACTCATCTCACCGATTACTATAGCAGGCACCTCCTTACATAGAATAAGGTTATAATTAACCTATGTATATACTGTAGGCTGCCCAATACTATCGCATTAACCCCTTCCCCCCTGTAAAATTATTCTCACTGTGCCATGCCCCCTCCACCTACCTCTGCTTTTATTGGTATTTTTGGGTATAGTTTTGGTGATATATGTTTTAAATGCACTGATTAAATGTTATGTTTTATATTAGTCGTGTGCAACAAAATTAATTTTTTGGAAGATTATCCAAAACTCTTCACCTTTTTCTAGTAACAGCTGAATTTATTACAGTTTTTTTTTTTATATCCGAATGCAAAACTTTTAACACATCTCAGATCTGACATTTAAATGATGCCGTAAGAAACTGTAAAACTAATAGGTACAATCTTTGTAATACTATGATGTATCAATGAAAAATGGGCAAATCTGATGGCAGTCGGATAATGTGTTTTTTGGGAAAAATTACAAAATGTTTAATACATTTGTGATTATTCTTCAATATTTCTCCAATTAAAATTATTTAATTTTTTTCTGCAGAATTTTCTAAATATTCAATAAAATGAAAGAAAAAAATAAAGAAATAAGTTTTCTGCAAATGTTCTTCAATTTACGTTTTTATCTGGGGGTTTTTTTTGGACCATTTTTGCATATATTCAAATATTCGAATAAAAAAGAAAAATTAAAATAATAAAAAAAACACAAAAACCTAGTGGCGAGTTTTTTCAAACGACAATATTAAAAAAAACCACACAAATCCCCCCAAAATATTCGCAGAAAATAAAAATGCGACCGAATAATCGGCCCATCTACCGAAAAGCAGCTTACCTAACTGTTACATAAAACACTCCCTGAATAGCTCACGGATGCTAGCGGAGCAAATTTGGTACAAAGGACTTGGATATATGCTCGCAAACGGGACGCGTGTAAAACTGACGCTTAGTGGCAACTAAACACGATTTACCTTAGTCAGCAACATAAAGATGACGTCGCTGTTGTCTTCACTGATGGCCTCCACCACCTTCCCATACAGCTGCACAAACTCCCCGGGTGAGGCGGCAGGGGTGAAGTAAGGAGACAGGAGGTTACACAGCCTCCTAGTCTGCAAAATGGTCTCCAGAACAGGTCTGCACTCAGACTGCGCTCCACTTATAAACACCTTGAACCGCAAACAGGGGGAAGAGGGATTTTATTATCCTACTAAAAAGGTTTTCAATAGGATTCGTTTGCGAGAGTCTCAATTACTGGACAAATTCACCAAACCGTAAATGTGTTTTGCCCTGAAATGTGCGTCTCTTTACATTCTGTATAATAATCCCTTCCTAAGGCTAGATCCCCAGTACATGCTGCAGCGCACGCCATGACGTGCTGCAGGAACAAGAACTGCCCCTCAATGGGGCCAGGCCCACTAGCTGCCTTGGCACGTAATTTGCAGCTGCGTTGCACGACTAGATTTTCTGAAGATAAGAAAATTATCTTTACAAGTGGAGACGGAGTGCTGGCCACGCCCCCCGGCTGTTAAGCCAATGAGGGTGAACCAGCATTGTGACGTCATGGCCACGTCCCCACCCCATACCCCGTCGCAATTTCCTGCAGCTCAGCCACAGACCGGAGATTGCGGTTTACACAGCTGCCCGCGCCGCCATTCTGCCAGGCATGCGTGCAGCAGCCGACACTTCCCTGCAGAACGGTTGGGAAGTAAGGAGAGCAAAACAAACGTACAGTATTTGCATGCTTTCTTTTCGGCACACATCCTACAGATGTAGCCCGACTTATTTTCCCTGGGGCCATGGAACAAAATACCCCAGGCCCGGCGGCCTCATTACGTGCTGCCGACAGCTTTATCCGCGGTTTTTCATTCTGAGGAGCCCAGGTGCCGGGGAGATAAAGATGAAAAAGGCTTCAAATATCTAATAAAAGCTGTGTCCACAAGAAATCATTGTAATCGTCCTTCCACCATTGCTAGTCTATCCTCTCCTAACACCGAGCTACATATTTTGCACTTTTGTCATCTTCATTATTTGCCTGTGAGCATGCTCAACAGCAAGCAGCCTGTGTGTGTACTGTATATGCACTAACGGTATTATAACATGTGCACTCACACAACATTCTATTCTGTCTGGTATTCTCCCGCTGAGAACAAATGCAAAGATTCCCTTTGGGGGAAGGAAGGGGAGGACTCCCCTCTAACATTGGACCTACATGCTCTCGGCTTTCCTGCGCTGGAGAAGACTTTAGTCGCATTCATATGAATGAAGCTGAACACTTCTCCAGCACCGGGAAGCAGCTTCAAAGCTTATTAAATAGGGACAATTAAACATAAATCTGTTTATATTTGTAGCAGTAACCCCTGTATAGGCCTTACATTTTCCTGTTTATGCAATGTTGCATTAATACTGTTCAGTGTTGGATACATGGCCAGCACTAGACAAGCTTTAACAATGATAATAATACATTTTGCTCTGCACACAATACAGAGTATTACCCATCTTATCAGCAAGTGGCTTCATTGTTAATGCTACTGAACCTTTTGTGTGTGTGCTATCCATGCAACATGTACAGCAGCAATCTACAGCCAGCAGGCGGGTTACTTTTCTAATGCAGGTATTCATCAGGAAAATGTCTCTTGTGGAGAAGCACCGCCCATAACGAATACCGGATATCTAATTTATCTCTCCGTTCATCTCATCTGTTCAAAAATACAATTGTGGCAAAAGACCAATGGCGCCCTCGGAAGACACTCGCAAGAATAGGCCCGAGAAACGCAAGAAGAACAAAAGAGACACTTTAAAACGTAACACTTACCTGTCCCAAAACTTCTATGCAGGAGGTAAAAAATTGCCGGGACGGAGGGTGCCGTTGCGTTTCATCGCACACAAACTCCACCACAGCAAAGAATGAGCCGATTCCAATCTTTTGGATCTCAGGCGGAGACTGCACTTTGTAAGCATTTACTAATGCCCTGTGTGCACATGGACGGGAGGACAGAGCGGTGTTTGTGACAACATGCAAAACATATGGACAAATGCAACACGCTGCACATACATTAGAGCACTGAAGGATTTAAAGATGCTTAGCTCATCCTTTTTACTCCATCAGAAATTCAAAAAAGTGGGGTCTCAATGATATTTTTCTTGCAATCCTGAAACCCTCTAATCGGCAGAGACGGTTATCAAATGATTTAGTGGGTCAGACTTTAAAATGGGTACTGCCCATTATGCAACGTCAATCTCGTAGGCATGGGGCTCTCAACTCCAGTCCGCAAGACCCCACAAGAGGTAAGGCTTTAAAGATATCCCTGCTTCGGCACAGCTGGCTCAATCAGTGGCTCAGTCAAAGAAGGAGTCACTGATTGAGCCACCTGTGCTGAAGCAGGGATATCCTATACACCTGACCTGTTGGGGGGTTTGATGACTGGAATTGAGAACCTCTGCCATAGGCAATACTGATTGGCTTACAGGCAAGAAGCTAGGCGGTAGCAAGCTTACGTTTTGGTATTGCCCACCAATAAAACAAATGTAATCATCTCCAGAACAGAAGAATCTCCTTGGGGCATATATTAACCAAAAGGCACATCCAATACCCTCCCCTTGTTCAGCTTCCATCAAATAAAAACGAACACTAACATTGACTAACCACTCAGCCTAGATATAGCACAATATCATCAATTATATTACAACTGTGCAAGAGGGAAAAATAATGACAGAGGCTTACAACACAGATAGTGACCATGCCATCACATACAGACCCTGGTATATGCACTCTGATGTATGGGTAGGGAAAAATTGGACTCAGTGTGTCCTGGGATCTTAATATCCCTCCAAGAATAAGGTTGATGCATTAGTATTCATAAGCATCTCTGCCCGGGGGGTAAATGTCTTGTTTAAAAGGCCCATAGGCAATACAATACAATTTTAATGAGAAATTACAAAGATGATAGTGATCTGATTTATACAGTGAACAAGTGTTAAAATCCCCAAAATAAGGCGGCTCGATGGCCAGTGATTCCTGTCTATATACCAATGTATGTTCATGATCAGGGTCTGTATGTGATCGCATGATCACGATATTTGCTATAAGCCTCCATCAAATAAAACACTTATATACAAGTTTATTCCAAGCTATGCCGTTAACCCACGAGAACTGTAAATGTGGAACCAACATCAACATAAGGAGGATAAGGATATGAAGCTACTATTACAAAATAGAGAGGGGAAGGAGCAAAAGAAATCCTACTCCACATCCTATAACTCACGTTATAAAGTTCTCCAAATGCACAGCGGTCTCGATAATGTTGAGCGGCGTTGGCTTCGTGGCTTCGACTTGTAACTGCTTCATCTCTCTTCGCAGAACATGGAGCTGCTTGTTTACTGCTTCATCCATCTGCATGCCTTCAAACTAGGAAATGGGATATCGCCATCAGATCGTTTATTTAGAACGCGCCAACAGGTTTCACAGCGCGGTGCAATGGGGGTGAGGGACAATCACTACAGAGTAATATCAATAACACCTGTTATTGATCCCTGCCCAAAGGGGCTTACAAGCTATCATCTCAGTTACTGCAAGAGACTGAGGGGTATAGCTATGTACTGTGCAGAATTTGACCCTGTATAGAGAAAGCAGCAGGTGTCGATAGAGCACAGCCAAGGGAATCCAACCTCTAATTTCAGAAGGAAAAAATATCCAGGCAACCTCCAAAAGTAAATCAATTGATCATATTTATTGCAGGCTAATAGACAATAAAAATGGACAACATTAATGCACCTACGCGTTTCATGCAACAGCACTTTATCAAGGTGTAGCATTGAAGAAATACTTTGTGGACACTCCATTCTTATCTGGAAATTATGCTGCATAAGTTGTGCAAATGGAATTTGTCTGATTATTGAGCACCACAACCAACTTCATTGACGCTGTATAGAGCTCTGCTACAACACGGTCACTATTGAAAAGCAAAACATAGGAAGTGGTCTGTTATGGCAGGTGCGCTCAACTCCAGCCCTCAAGGGCCACCAACAGGTTTTCAGGATCTCTCTGCTTCAGCACAGATGGCTCAATCGAAGACTTAGCCACAGGTGCTGAAGCGGGGAAATCCATAAAACCTGACCTATTGGGGGTCTTGACAACAGGGATTGAGCACTCTTGTGTTATGGGTCAACTCATCATTACAGCTTGAGGATTTCTAGCCAATGGTCAAAACTAGAAACCAGAGTCACAAAACAACTAGAGGAGTTTTACTTGTTTTTAGAATCTTGTAAAACCTGGTGAATAAATCTGCTCTCTGCCTCACTGTAATTAATTGTTGGATGAGTTTTACCACAAACCCCTCCTCCAAAAATCTTTGTTCAGATTTCCACCACTTATGAAACTCCAGACCAAAAATGTAACATGGAGGAAATGATTGTATAATATTTGTCTAGCGTTTTTCAAGCTTACACCTTTTTCCTGGCCCCTCTGTCCATGAAACAGTTAAAACACCGTCAGTAGCTCCTAATGGGTGGAGCCCAGACAGTCCACTTTGCATGACAACTTCTAGTTTATGTTCCTGCCCAAACACAACTGGACAAACGAAGGGACAAACATATGTGTCCGCAATGACACAGAGTGCAAGTGACCAAGATGACAACTAAATAATATTGCACCGGCACATTTTGAACTTAATAAGAACTCTAACCTTGACTGTCACCACCGCGGGACCAGCACAGGATTTATTTAAATTTCCCCGGCACTCCATCTTCATCTCAATCTGTTCCTCCGTGTTGATGTATAGTTTAGGAATTGTTTCGAGCATCTCGCCGTCTAGCGCCACTTGCTGGGATTCCCGCATAGATGCCGACCTGCAATTCAAACAGGATGCGGTCACGCTTAGAATGAGCTTTGCACCAATGTGACCAGATGATTCGCCCTGGATCACAAGGCTGCTAACAAGGAGACAGAAGAGTAATCGTGATGGTTTGGAAGTGGAACACGATTTGTGGGGCACACTAAGTTTACATTGGTTATAGCGTGCCGAAGAAAGGATACGCTGCTGGAGATAACTAGTTATCTTTACCATTGAACGTTACAATAGTATTTTTACATGTGGAATATTGCGCCTTCTAAAATCCAATTGTTTCATTTTTATCACCGACTCCACAAAAGTACACAGGTGACTAATGTATGTCACTTTATGAGATACAAGACATGTAAAATGTATGATCAATGTTTCGGTGCTATATGCTGCATCTTCATCCTGACAAGGGTGTAGCATGGCACCAAAACGTAGATCCGATATAATATAAAACCTGGCACTCCTGAGGCTTTGCCTCATATCGATTAGGAGTTGGCAGCTCGCTCCTGCTCTGAGCACACAGTACTGTAGAATTTGCTACAGAGTGATAACTGGGTCTAAGTTTCCCAAGTGTGTCCCTTCATCCCCCGTTGACTAAAGTGCAAGATGAAATAATTTAGTCGCGATACGCAGTAAGGGTTAAAACAGACACCTGGCAAATTGGCCCAGAAACGGTGTGTTCTCTCTGCACCTAATGCTCCAATAATAGAAAGCCGCTGAGCTTATTTAGCACCCCGATCCCGGTGTACGGTTGCCGTTTATGTTCGAACCTTTTCCATACAAGAGGGTGCTTGAATGGACACCGCTGGGCACCTGCATCGGGAGCAGCCGGGATACACACAAATGTTGCTAGGGTTTTCTAAAAATACTCAATATACGGTCTCAGAGCATGAAGTAATGATTGAGATGCCAAAAACAACGGTAGACTTGGTACTTACTAAATGATTGAAACCATTGCATGCAAGAAATGGTTTTCGGTTACAGTATCCCGTCGCTGTATTTCATGTCAGCACCGGGTGAGCCTTCACTTGTTTTGGACATTTGGTTCACTACCAATATAGGTCTGCGCTCGTACTTTGCCAGCGTTGACTCGCCTGGCATATCCCTGCATGCACTGGCTGCACTATATTACACTTGGAAGTACTTGGAATAAAAGCGGCGTCTCACTTTGCGTGCTGCTGCATGGCCGTCAGGTTTCTGCGCACAAGCTTCATAGCTTCCTGGAGGTGAATGTAACAAGCAGGTGAAATCACTGGCACAGGGGTCTTCATGAGCTGCAGTGTGATGCCGGAGCAGGGAGCATTGTGCTTCTTCAGGTTTGCCAGTAACCTCTCCTTTGCTACCAAGGAAAGCACAAGACACAGTCAGTGATTCATGTCCCCGTTATACACAGGGCAGCAATGTAGAAGGAAGCGTAGAATTGCACTTAAAGCAGCAGCCCCCCAGGGACCTGATAGAAGCTGCATATCCAATATGTTTAATGTAGCTGACTGACTATATTTTTACTGTCTCCAGAAATAACAAAATGCTTTGGAGTTTATCTGATCCATGGACACACCGGATACAAAATGGCGGCGTGATCGGGGCTCGCTTCCCTTGGCCAATAGAATCCTGGCGGCCATGTTTAGCATTTGTTTTGTTCTACAAAATACTATTACATTTCTTTCCTTTTCCCCTAAAATGGTGGGTACTCGGAGGCTAGGGGACCACGGATCAGCTCTGGGGAACCCCCCATTTCAGTTAAGCTTTAAAAAACAAACAAAAACAAAACAATTTTGGGTCGATTGCTACTTTTAATCGACTATGCCGATTTTTGCCCCCTAAGGCTGACTGCCCCTTAAATTGACTCATACTCCAATGCTAGGATAAACATTAAAGCATAAACACTCTGTTTTGAAAGTTTGAGACTTTTCTACTAGATAATGACATCAATACAAATGTATTGGACATACTGTAATATACAGTACGTTAAAAGAAGGAATTACACAAATATGTAGCTGGGATAATTTGAGGCGTGTGGGCAGGAGAACAGGAATTATTTTCTGGGTGTGGGTGCTGTACATGTATGTAGCATACATACACTTTCATAATGTAAAGATGTATAAGCCCAGGGCGACTGGAGGCTGAATAGAGGTGTATTGCGATATCAATATCGTGATAAATGTGGTGGTTTTGTTATTGTGGGAGATGTTTTGCGATTGCCCTAAATGCAAGTAGATGACATTTTGCCTCCATCAACTCTACCAAATGAAGCTGCTCAAGGTAATACAAATTGCTAACCAGGCCAAGGAAAGGCTGGAACCTGCACACCTGAATAGGGCAGGGAAGCTTACTGTCGTTAGGCTTATGCTTGGGGAGGGAATGAGGCGCCAAAGTATGTTTCCCCTTCTCACTCTCTAAACCCTGACATTTCGGAATATTTTTTTGTAATAAATATAGAAATGACCGCCTCTAAATTATCTACACAGTAGTTATAGCAGGGGTGGGCAATTATTTTGGCTGGTGGGCCACTTCACAAGCTTGGGTAAGCTTTGGGGACCACACACAATGTACATACTCTTCTCACCCGCATCTCCTCTACATGCCCTCCTTTATCCCCCCACGCCTTATCGCACTCTCCCCCCCTTCCCCCCATCTCTCTCACTTCTCTCTCTCGCCCAGGCCTCCCACTGCCCCCAGTGTCCTACCTTTGGTGTGGGTGGCAAAAGAGGGACCCCACCCAGGCGGTGATTGTAGAGCTGAGCCCTACTGCTGGTGGGGCCTAATTTCATGTTAGAACCTGGGTGGGCAGCTGCCGCCAATGCGCAATGCCCCGCCCCACAGGGAGGGCTCGGTGAGGGGGTGTGGAGAGAGGAGGGGCCCTTCCTGTGGTGGGCCGGATGTGGCCCGCAGGCCATATTTGGCCCACCACTGAGTTACAGCGTATTAGGAGAGAGCAACGGAGTTACACATCTAAAACTGGACGCAATTGTAGATGAAGCTAGTAATGTTACAAATAAAAAGAAGCAGTAAAAGATTGGGGTAGCTTTCATATCGAATACGTCTGCAGATCACTGGTCCAATAAACATTCATTAACCCTTCAACAACTTTGGTCTGCTACTCACTTATTTATATTTGACTAATCGGACCACAGGGAGCCCTGGTGGAGAGTATAGCACCAGCCAAGACCAGATGTTTTGGCGTTGCAATGTTATTATTTTAAGCACAGAGGAGACTATCTGCAGACTACTGGATATCATTTGAAACACTTTGCTGCCACAAGCACCTGCAATGCATGTAGAACTGCAGAAGTGAATACAGGAAGTCTTCCATGCCCAAAGCACAGCATACAGTACCTGACGCTGAGCTAGTGAGGTCAATGGACACAGGTGGAGCGTGCAGACTCGTATCCATCTCCACCTTGATTTGGGTCCAAACGTTTATAGCTTCTTGAATTTCATGAATGATGTTTTCCATATTAATAAACTCCATCCACAGATTCTACAGTTCGGAAAACACCACAAAATTAGTTGCATTTTTAACCATTCATTTTCTCTCAAATTAACTTATCACTGTATTATAAAAGTTCACTCCTTGTCTGGCTGATTTTCAATTTTAATATTACAATTCTGCTTCCTACTTGGATAGAATGTATTTACATATTTCAACATGTCCATCTGCTACTAGCGATCATTACAAAATAGAAAGATTTAAGACAAAAATGAATACAATTAATAAATAAAAATATTTCAAAATATTACATTTCCATTCACCCAGAAACAGGCAAAGCCATTTAAATAAATATCTGTTTGTGTGGTAATTTTTTTATTTTATTGCATTCTTTTATTTTGAATGTAACATTAGTAAAAGTTGTAGTTTAACATTTAATGGTGTAATTTCCACTCATTTTCTAACAAGTGGTTCCTGTACTTCTTTAGGTATTATTTGAGTGGTGTATTTTATTGAAATGAATAAGAAAGGCCCGATACCTCACCTCTTCATGCCGCATAACTTTAGCCAGACGGTGTGTATCGTACTGCTTGGGAAGTGAAGGGATATACACATCTCCTTTGTGAAATTTGTCATCCTCTAGCCAGACTACAAACACATTAAATAACCTAAAGAAGAGAGCGAGAGATCTAATAAATCACTAATACATCAGAAATCTAATCCTCCTCACATCTGCCCATCTTTCCAACTTATCCTAAAGTGCCTCTATTTACTGCTTAAGGCTCAATTCTACACGCTTATCCACATTGTATGCTTTCTGCCTCTTCCTCTAATCAACTTTTACTCACTCCTACCCATTCAATATACTTTGTCCTGTCACATAAAAATGTCTCTCTGCTGCTCTCTTCTGTCGAGTCGTGATTTTTGATGGATCTCAGCAATCATTTTAAAGTATTTTTTTCACAACATTAAATGTAAGGCACAATCTTATCAATATTAAGTGCACCTCCGCATGTACATTCTAGAGTCTTTCACACCTCACATGGACTAAGCTCCTCGGAACAGGAATTCCACCTACATTATGTAATTGAAGGAGGCACATGTCTTGATTGCAATCAATGCTATTGTCTGTTTATTGCAGAATAACGAGCAGAGAGAAGTGTGATATTTCAGGGACGCACTGATGATAGTCAAGGTCACTGAAGTTAGGTCAGCTAGGTGGGCTTGTCTGAAGAAGGGTCCGTGTTCAAGAAACATCACACTTTTCTCTGCTCGTTATTATGCAATAAACAAATAATGGCATTGATTGCAATCAAAACCCGTGCCCCTCCTTCAATGACATATTGCAATTATTCAAAGTTCACTTTGGGACAAAGGAGTCTCCAGTGAGGATTGAGCCCCAGGGAAACCCTATAAAGGGTTTTTTTTTGTATGATTAATGACTCTCCCATGTTATGTCTGGTGTTTTTATCCCTGAATTGTTCCTACATTTCCCTGTAGTTTCCGTTACTTCAAGCAAATGAAGGTGAGACAATAGTAACAATGCCCTTACCTAGAAATGGATGAGTAGGAGGTACTATTCCTGGTTTGTTAAAGGTATAATGTTTTATATGTAGAACACTTGCCTCAAGGACCTCACAATCTTACCTGACAAGTTCCTTGTGCAGGTCTGGGGAAGTCATATGATCATGGGCACCACTCCCCTTTTCTGTAAGACCAGGGGATCCGTCCATAGGGATCTGGACTCTCCGAACTTTGCTGGCTGAATGGTGGAAATCTGCCAGTTCCATCAGGCGTCGCTTCATCTGCTTCAGAAGGTGAGTGTGGGACGAGCTACTGAAAAATCTCTTCCCAATGCATCCGTCCACTGGGAGCCTGAAGAAGAACACAGACCCAGATTAACCTCATCACTGCCAGAGAGGCTGGCAACAATATGCATGTTTGACAGCATGGGTGCAGTCCATGCCAATGTAAACTTATTGGTTAATTCACACAATTTCACAGGGTTTTAGACTGCACGCATCAAGTTTCAGAAGAAGACTTCTGCCGGCACACAGTGCTGAGTGCTTACAATCTAACTTTGGGACCTGAGGTACAGAGAGATAGAGTGACTTGGTGAAGGTCACTGGGATTCGATGTGGGTTCACCCACTTCAAAGGCAGTGACACGGAGCTACCTTTTTCTTTTGTAAAAACAAATGATGGCGCTATTGCAAGCTAAACAGTAAGAGCCCACTAAATTTAACAGAGAAAATAAAACAATGTAAATGTAAAGACTCCGTCCCAGCGGCACTTAAAAAAAAAAATAATAATACATTTTGTTTTTTAATATATGTAGCATTTGATTAACTTTATTGAAAACCAATTACCTAAGCTGCCGATCGATTAGTTCTCCCATAATCGAACAGAAAAGATCCTGCTTCCCAGGGTTCACTAAATGGCTGTCTTTAAGCTTCAATCAATCCTTCAGTCAGTGTAACTAAGCAGCTACCATGTATTCTTATATTACTAAAGTAGCATTATATATTGTTACAGCTTGCAGCTCAAACTGCTGGGAATATTGGCAACAAATGATCACAAACAGGAAAGTGCTGCAAAGATCTTGTAAAAAAGGTCTGTTGCAGAAGTGTGCTAAACCTGCTATAGAAATCAAAGGATGCTCATTACTGTATATTACAACTCATTAAAAATGGCATTGAGTTAAAAAAAAATGGTAGTAAGTATTATCACAAAGGAATCAGGATATATGCAACTAATGAGGACAAAAGCAAACGCAACAGGGGAAGGATATGGGTGATGAAGGCAAAAAGACCTAGTCAAGGTAACAGCATATAGAACAAGAGGGTAGTCGAGCACACCAAACAAAAGATGCAGTAGAATTAGTGCAAAAAGATCATTTTAATGACTGAACACAGTCATAGACTATCCAACGTTTCGGCGACTAGCACCTTCATCAGGGGTCTAGGCCACATTGATATACCTATTGCTGTTACCTGATTGGGAAAGTGTGAGTCCCCATTTCTGTGAATACCTAGTTGTCGTTTATATTGAAACTAATATATATATATATATATATATATATATATATATATATATATATATATATATATATATATATATATATATATATATATATATATATCACCACTATTAAGGTTATAGTGAGTAAAAAAAGTGACTAAAACCCTCCACAGTAAAGCATAAAGCAACTGTAAATATTCCTGTATATTCATTTGCATGTCTTAGACAGGTCTGCAACCCTGTCTTTCACCATTATCACCCAGCAAACAGCACTTCCACTGCAGCAAGGGATTCTGGGAAATGACATGCAAATGAGCACACAGTGCCACTTTTTATCTCATGCTCACATTACATGAGCAACCCTTAGCCAATGCATGCTGCTTTAAACACAGCTTTTAAGCAAGGACTTGGGAGATGCAAAGTCAGTTAACCCACTCACAGACATGTTTCAACCTTGATGTGCTCAATTGCATGTCATTTCCCAGAATCACTTGCTGCAGTGAAAGTGCTGTTTGCTGGGTGATAATGGTGAAAGACAGGGTTGCAGACCTGTCTAAGACATGCAAATGAATATACAGGAATATATACAGTTGCTATATATATATATATATATATATATATATATATATATATATTCTTTCCACATATGGTGACATCTGCACTCCCCAAAAGCTACTTCGTTTAAGTAATTAGATCGATTTCCATGTGTGAGTTTGGGAGGCCCCACCCTATATAAAGATCAGAAACTTTGTGAGTTTGGTCTTAACCATACAGGTATGTGGAAACTCTTAATATGCCACGATAAAAATAAATCTCTGAGGTCCACAGAAAAGCAGTTATTGATGCTCATCAGTCTAGAAAGAGTTACAAAACAATTTCTTAGGATTTGGGGCTACACTAATCCACTGTCAGACAGATAGTCTACAAATGTTGAAACTTCAAGACCACAGTCACTCTACCCTGGAGCGGTCGTCCTATGAAATTCTCTCCTAGAACAAACCGGCAAATCATCCAGGAAGTCACAAAGAACCCCAGAAGAACATCCTAGGCCCCTCTCGCCTTGGCTAATGTGAGAGTGTTCATGACTCAACTATCAGAAAAACACTGAGCAACAATGGTGTTCACAGAAGGATAGCCAGGAGGAAACCACTGCTCTCTAAAAAAAGAACTTTGCTGCTGTCGGACGTTCGCCAAAGAACACATTTATAATCCACAAGACTTCCGGAAAAATGTTCTCTGGGCAGACGAGTCAAAGGTAGAACTTTTTGGCCTCAATGAGAAATGTTAAGTTTGGCAAAAAAACAAAAAACTGCGTTTGAACAGAAGAAGCTCATCCCAACCGTCAAGTACGGTGGTGAGTGATGGTTTGGGGCTGCTTTGCTGCCTCAGGACCTGGACGGGTTGCCATCATTGACACATCAATGAATTTTGCATTGTATCAGAAGATTCTAGAAGAGAATGTCAGGCCATCCATCTGAGTTGAAGCAAAAGTGGGACATGCAGCAAGACAATGATCCTAAACATACTGTACAAGCAGATCTACAAAATAATGGCTGCAGAAGAAGAAATTCCACGTTTTAGAATGGCCTAGTCAACGTCCGGACCTAAACCCCACTGAAAATGTTGTGGCAGGACCTGAAGCTGTCCATGCAAAGAAGCCCTCAAATGTCACTGCGTTGAAGCAGTTCTGTAAGGAGGAATGGGGCAAACATTTCTCAAACCTGATGTGAGACTGACCAGCAGTTACAGGAAATGCTTAGTTGAAGTTACTGTATTGCTTCTCAAGGTGGCTGAATCTGAAGGTTCACATACTTTTTCACACATGGATATTGAATGTTTAAATCATTTGTGAATAAATAAATATTGTAAAGGGATCATGTTTTTGTGTCATTTGTTTGGTCAGGTTATCGTTATCTATTATTAGGACTTCGATTAAAATCATAACATTTTAGGTTTGAAATAGGATTTTCACATACTGCAAGTAGTTCAAAAACATTTGTGTGTGTGTGTGTGTGTGTGTGTATCTATCTATATCAATCTCTATATCCATATCGACCGTGGCCCCTTGGAGAAACACTTACGAGCACATCCTCCTACTGTCCATGTACGTTCTTCTTAGATAACCATTTAGATTGAAAGCTCTTTCTAGCAGGAACTCATTTTTCCTAATGTTAATTTTATTGCCATTATATGTTACATTATTATGTCAAGTGTATTACTGCTGTGAAGCGCTATGAACGTAGATGGTTCTATATAAAGATATACTGTACATACTTATATATTGAACAAAGATCTCTCTCTCATACGAGAAATTAAAGCATAACTCAGCTGTTCCCTAAATCAACAAAGCTTCCGGGACGGAGCACAGAGATGGATAAAGTGAATGTATTATACACGCAACAATGTTTGTGCACATCTTTTAATGGAGGGGTTTCCATAATTGCAACACCTCAGGTACTCATGAAAAATAATCTGCGAGGTTCATAACATTTGTACACACTAATACACCAATGAAGAAATGACTTGTTGACCTAATAAAAGTGATCAATACATACAGATATAGCAGACGTCATTGCCCCAGTTAACGCGAGCCAACGCACAAAATAACACTTTATCGCCTTGGTCCAGGGGTTCTCGACTCCAGTCCTCAAGACCCCCTCCCTCACCCCAACAGGTCACGTTTTGAGGATATCCCAGCTTCAGTACTGGTGGCTCAATCAGTCCCTTCTTCAGCACAGGTGGCCCTTCGAATGAGCCACTAATTGACCCACCTGTGCTGAAGCTGGATTATCCTCAAAGCCGGACCTGGGGGTCTTGAGGACTGGAATCGAGAACCCCTGCTTTCAACAGCCGTACTGTTAAATAACGCATCGTGGTTAACATCTGCATGATGGACCTAGAGAGACAAATCAGTGTTTTTCATTACACACTGATCATTAACGAGCACGATTAGGAGAGCATCGGGGAAAGAGCGCTGTGACGGAGCAGGTGTGCGATCGCTTACCCATACTGCGGCCCTGGTCGGTGGAGGTAAAGGAGGAAGAACTTCTGCCAAAAAAGAGGTAAAAGGGGGTGATCTGCTGGAGTAGCCAGGGCCTGATGGGCCCAGCGATAGATCATTAACCTCTGCACTGAGGGCACAATGGGCAGCTTCAACTGCTGCTGTGCTTTCTGTGAAGAACAAGGAAAAGGATCATTAACAATACTAACTAACGAGAAACTTCACCCCTAAAACACAACTCGCTGCACACAACAGCAAACAAACCTCCAACAAAAACACTGAAACAACAAAGCTCTGAGCTATAAAGCAACATCTGCAACCAGATTTCCCTTCCTCATATATGCGAGTATATTGTTTCCTGCACCAATGGCAAAATGTGTCACACAATCCCATACACATATGACCTGGAAGCCTCTTCTCTTCCAGTGAGGACAGGTACCAATTGCAGCAGTGTAGTGAGCAATTAGCAGTTAGGCAACCATCAGGTGTTAAGGATATCCCTGCTTCAGCACAGGACTGAGCCCCAGAGTGAGTCACCTGTGCTGAAGCAGGGATATCCTTAAAACATGACCTATTGGTAGCCCTTGGGGACTGGAGGTAGCTACCCCTGCTCTACATGTTGTACAGTAACTTCCTTGGAGGTCATTACAGTCCATGAGCTTTCGATGCATCCCCATATACAAAAACACACATCTAAACAAACACACAGTTTTTCTGGGATCTACTATACAAAACTATTATATCTCTCACACAAATAAGGTAAGTAAGTGTTTCTTGTGCTATAGTGAACGTCAACGGGATATGAGATTCAGTCCTACCTTAATAGCCTGATCCGGTGTAATGGACGTATTGCTGACTAATTCCCATTCTACAACTCTGCGCAGCTGGGAATCGTCTTCAAACAGAGACTCGGTGTTCAGGACAGTCCAAGAGAACCAAATCTGAAGGCATGATCATGTACAGGGACATACAATCAGAGTGAGGCATCCTGAAGACAATATGTGCCGTACACAGGAACAGAACACAACATACAGTTTCACATCTGTCCTCCTAATCCATGTACGTCGTTCTGCAGCCTCAACCAACCTCTACTAACCTGAATAAAAACATCCCTGCTTATCAAAATATACAGGATATATACTCCACAATAGTCACAGCATGAAGAACACGTGACAGATGCAGTGTCATGTGTCATGTTTCATGTGTAGGTTTTATAGTTTAAATGTTGATAGATGCGTTTTCTTTAAAAAAAAAAAAAAATATATAAAAAAAAATCCCACAACTATAGTAATTTTTTTAATTATTTTTGAAAGTTTGAAATTGTTCCTGTTTTAATTTGCCATGGCGACTCTGAATAGATGGGCGCGATTGTCAACCTGGTTTGATCGACCCCAGTGATACCGTAATCAGACTTACACCCCCTTCCTGTAAAATGAGCCAGTGGGAAAGAGGGCAGGAAAAGGGAGATATAAAGCAGTGGTAAGAACAGAAAATCGTTCCCTAACCTTCTGGTTAGAATAGCCCCTAGACTGCGAGAAGCTGTTAATTATTAATGTTTCATTTAACGTAGCAGGTATGTTTGCAAACATGCGCAGGATAAACAACATCAAAATACTTATACTAGGCTGAAGTAACGCAAATACATGAAAAGTTACTATTAAATAGTAACTGTACTCTTCATGTCTGCTGCAAATTCTCAATGAAGATGAGTTACAGTATGTTACTTGCTTGGCAGTACCTGGGAGGGGTTGTAGTTTGATTCAATGAAAGAAGGTGTTACGTTGCCAGCCACTATCCAGCCCACGAAAGAGGACAGCAGACCCCGGTCAGAGTGATATCCCAGGGCCACCTGTGAGAGGAATGTCACCGATTCAATAATAAACAAGCAGCCGTCGGTTAAATAGGGAGGCAAATTACTGTTTACTTGCGTTTTTAACTTAACACGGGTGAGATGATGGCAAATCCTACAATATTCCCTTCTAATATCGCAACGCAACATTCTCCTTTCTGGTCTTCCTCTCTCACCACCTATCGCCTCGCCATAGTAATCCGATACTACACTCCTGTACTCCACTCCTCCTCCTCCGTTGCTCCGCTACACAAATGCCTGCCTTGGCCACCTAATATCCTTTAAAACTAAAAATCAGTCCTCACAAACTACACCCCAGATCTCATCTCCAAGTACACCCCAACATTCTCTCCACTCAGAGACGTCTCCTCCTCCTCCCTCAAATTCATTCCACTCCCACCTCCGAGACGTCTTCCCAGCTGCACTCCTCTGAAACTCAGTAACTCGCACGGTCATCTTCTTGCCTATCCTTCCCACACTCTTCAGAGGCCTATGCCACACCCTGCTGATATTCTCTGCGCGATGAAGAAACAGATTAGCTCACATCAACACCATCCCCAGTCATCCACCGAACCCTCTTGCCATACAGTACTTTCCAGTCCCACCTATTAGATTGTAAACTACACGAGGCCGGGAGCTCTTGACTTTGTGTTATGGATGAGCTAATTGATGTTAGTCTGTTATGCTTGTTATTCAAGCTTTAATCAACCCAAAATCATATTTTTTTTGCACAGGTTGAAAACGAATGCAATTGCACATTACTGTGTGACTCATTTAAAATGAACATCATTCCAGCCCTCAAACCTAGCAGTGACCCGCTTCACCTTGTGTTGTTGGTACAGCAGTTTCTGCACGCAGTCCTCTTGCATGTATCTGAACGCTGCTTTACACAACTGGTCCATCAGGTGCAGGGTGCCTTTCTCTCGGTGCCAGAGCTGCTGGCTTATGAGGACCTGAGTCCAAAACTCCAACACGGCCACAGGACCCACTTCATCGGGATTACTGCTTGCAGAGATATGAGCCTACACATACACAATGCATGCTTGTGTGAATCCTGCAGAATTACATACTGGGAGCTGGTTATGCAATAAAGATGGTAAAAAAAAAAACCCTGAATAAAATGCTAATCATTATACCCAAACCCGGTGCCGTCTCCTACAAATCTTAAGATTCAGCTTCATTTATTCCACCACTTTGGCCGAGTAAGAACTTTAAATCGCTTCCACGTGTGCCAGTCGTCTGTTAATTTTCTTAATGACCTGACCACTACACGTTTGACATCTGGCAGCGGAAATATGCACAGCCAGATGTAGCAAGAGCTATCGTCTCTGGAGCCGCGGCTGAAAAAGCTTAAAACCACGGCTCTGGCAATGGTTCTGCTGCGGCCCTGGCTTCTGGGTCCAACCCTCGGCAGGGATGATCATCCAGCACCGGGGCAGCTGCGGTCGTTGTCCCGAAAACAGTACGTCTTGCTACATCTGTACTTATAAAGCAGATGAATCAGACCGCTCACCTACATGTAGTCCTAAAAAGCATAGCAACAGGTGCATGGAGGGATATGATATATAGTATACAGATTTGACCCAAGAAGAGTCAAAAAGAAACCCCAAACAGAATGCACTCAATGCCAATATAATTACTCTTCTGTGGCCCAGCCATAGATACCTCCTTTAAGTCAGTCACATGACCAATACGGGATTGATAATATAGAAACCAAAAATAATAACATTGTATTTACATCAAAATATAATTACAATTATAGTTCAAAAATATTATTAAAATTCCCCGTAGTGGAGTAGTAGAGAACAGATAGTGATCTAGTTAAATCTCTCTTCAAAATTGTCCTAATAGACGGTTCTGTACATGTGCAGCCGGAGAGATTGCTGCAGGCTGTGACTACACACTTTTTTACAATACCTGTTGCTAGTTACTTGGCTACTTCATAATAAGTAGCAACTTAGCTTCATTGCACTAATCAAAGTTGCTTAATTAGCATGGGTACACTTTTTTTTTTAAATCTAACAGGTTATGGCAGTGTGGAAAGGGAACATAAGTGGTCCCAAAAATGATTACAATTATACAACTGTAGCTACAGAAGGTTTTGATATTGTTGCTTTTACTTGGACACATTTTACTTGAAACATTCTGCTCTACCACTTGCTAAGTGGCGAATGGATTATGACAAGATATGCTTCAAACTAAAAGTATACTGTTGAAAGACTGGCTGAAATGATGCCCATCCGCCATGCATTTCCTCACCTGGATCATGTTTGTAAGAAGTTTCACATTTTCTCCATAATTTATGCCAGTCAAGTGCTGGGTAACTTTATGGGTCATCTGTAGTGTCAGCCCCTGAGGAATGCCGCTGTCCAGCTGCAGGAAGATCTGAATGTAGGACACAAACCTACAAAGAGGAAAACCATGGACCACAGAATTGGTACTGGAGGGGTGCTGGAAATGTTAATTGCTGCATCACAGGATAGTTCAATGCTACAGTTTATGCTCCACAATTAGGTCTAGCTCCTTTCCCCCTGTAACAGCATGACATACATTGAAAATTTAGCAAATGCAACAACCTAACTAACAACTTACAAAAATCATATAAAACTTAGGTTTTTGGGGGTTATCCTTCTGCCAGATGATGTAATATGCAATGTTGAGGCTTCAAGTACTAGCCACCAGCAGACAGCTGGGTCCGAGGTTGTATTCTATATTTGCAGAATACTGAACATAAAAATAGTCATCGTCTGCACTCTAAAAGTTAGGAAAGGAGTGTAAACGTAGGACATGCGTCGAATCCCATAAAAATAATAAAAGGCAATTATATATTTTTGAAATTTTTTTTTTTAAACGTTTTTGACGTTTGGAGGTTTTGACTGCAATTTAAAAGTTTGGAGCATACAGCAATAAATACCGTAAGCATCAATAAAAAAGCTTTACGTTTGGAAAATGACTTCCATTTACAATACAGAATTCTTCAAATCACCCAGCACCCACACTTTCGTGCTGACCACGCTTCCAGCTAGTGTTATTGCTAACTAAACAGCAGCAAGGTGGCTACCTCGATGTAAGATTCGATTGCAGGTTTGGTATAAAACAGAATGGCTGATTTGCTGTGCATCCAAGATGCAGATTTCCAGACAGTATGAGCATATCCCACACTACTGCATGTAACAAACGACAGCTAACTCTTAAACACTAACTTGTTCATAAAGACTCCAATTCAAAAAGTATACTAAATCAATGCCATCTATCAGTTATCGGAGACAAAAGATAGCCCTGCTTGATGCTATGTGTTGTAGCAGCTTAATTACCAATGCAACCATTTATTGCCCTGAATTCAATCCCAGTACAATGTTCAGTGTGTAGTAGGATCCATTTGGGATACATTAAAAAAAAAAAAAGATAGATAGATTTGAGTTGGCTTACTCTTCATTCTTCAGAAGGTAATACTGGCATGAATAAAACATCGGCAGGATCTTATCCAGAATGTGTACTACTGCTCGGAGATGCCTGGACTGAACTAGCTCTCCCAATAAAGATACACCTTCAGCACAGAACTTGTCCACACTGCAAGGAGAGAAGAACAGACCTGTAACTCATTGGCAAGAGAAGCAACATAGATGTTTTGTGTTATACGCAGCACTAACACCATTATATAAAAAACACTTCTCTGTTTTGCACTGGTTGAAAACTACCTACGGATCCATCACTAAAACAGTGGACACAAATAGGTTATATTCAACAGATATACATCATTTAAACGTCTTGTCCAACCCCCTTAATGACATAGATGACTGAATATGGTCCTATAGTATTGCCCCTCATGGTGTAGATATCCATATTCTGTCATCCATGTAATCAAGGGGAAAACGGATACGGGACTGCTTCTTACTGCCTCTTACCTTCTCCCCTGCTCTGGGAGACACGGAGAGAGACTGCTTTCTGTCCCTGTGCGCGGCTCTTTGTCTGCTTACTGGCTGGCTGGTGGCTTGGAAGGATTAACACTGCGGGGGTCCAATTCAGAAGCATAAACCCCGCAGACTTAAAACACGTGGGCCACTTACTGTTTTCGGGGCCGCAATCGATTGCGGCCACCGTAGCGCATTGCCGCCACAGTCACGCGTGATCACGGCACCAAAAACAGCAAGTCTTGCTACATCTGCACATTGAAGGTATCACAACCATTGCTTACTGGGATACAAGAAAAACAAAAACTGTTCTGTCAAGAACTTTTGTATCGTTCAGGTTAATGTGACTTTTATCAACTGCACATTGTTTTTTCATTTACCAATTACTCTGTGACTGTTCTAGTCCAGATAGGAAATATATGTGCATGTCCAGAGCAAGGAAATCTCACTGGCCATGACTTGTGAAGCTGAAAGTTAGTGGCTACTGCAGAACCTCTTCGAAGACAGAGCCGTCTATCACCACTCCGCTTCCCGAAGTTATGACCCATAATGCCTTGCATAACGCTAAACAAGGCATGGTGACTTTGGGAAACAGAGTGGTGATTCTGCAGCAGCAGCAGCAGCAGCAGCGGTGTTTCCCACGTTGGCCCCTGCAGTGGATGAACGGCCTCTTGCTGTGGCCCTGTGCAGGCAAGTGAATATTTGAGCCCTGTGCAATCCCCGCACAGGTTTCCCAAAAATCCTGTTCCAGTCTCAACATCGCATTGGGTTTACATACACCGACTCTGGCCGTGCAAATAAGTACATTGAATATGTTACTTGTTTTAACCATTTCAGTGTTGGAGGGGTTCAACAGTAATCCCCCTAAAGTTTCAGTCTTTCGCATTCACCGCTTGTACCAGTTGGTTTAAGGAAGTACAAAACCATCCTAGCCACTGAAACACAGCTCTATTGCCCTTTAGGGCTCTTTAGTTTGAGGAAGCCAATAAAAAAACACCCTCATTCACATGCCCATTACTAGTATGTGAATAGCTATAGTTCTAGGAACTGGGACAGTTGTGGAGAAACCTTTTCAGCAGAATTGATGGTTACTTTTCTTACTCATTACTCTGAGAATGCTACAAATACCAAACTTGATGATGTAGAATATAATGCCAATTTAAATAGCTTTTATTTTGTTTTAGAAGAACCTGTTCTCACAGAGTTGACAAAAATGCCTCAGCCAGACTAAGTGAGATGGTGATGTTGATCTGGTTTTAGCTGGCATTAAACACACAGAGATACAGTACAGTGTGTGACAGCACGAGAATGAGAGACGCAGTACGAGAGCGAGAAACACAGCACGAGAGCGAGACACAGTATGTGACAGTCGTCTACTCTCTCACAATCTACTATCACATTCAAAAGGTAGCTAAAACCCATAATTTTTTCCTCCACAATATTACAAAGATACGCCCTTTCCTCTATTAGTCGACTGCTAAAACTCTGACACAGGCCCTCATTCTCTCCCATCCTGATTACTGTAATCTGCTGTCTGGCCTTCTTGCCTCTCAACTGTGTCTCTAAACGCTGCTGCCAGAATCACTGTTCTTTTTCCTAAATCTGTCTCAGGGTCTCCCCTGCTAAAATCCCTCTCCTGGCTTCCTATCAAATCCTGTATCACACACTCAATTCTCCTCCTCGCGTTTAAACTTTACACTATTTTCTGCTCCTCCTTATATCTCAGCCTTTCTCACTATACACCATCCCGTCTCTTGCGTTCTGCTCAAGGAGGTCTTCTCTTTTCCCCCGTTGTATCTAAAGGCCACTCCCGCTTTAAATCTTTCTCACCGACTGCCCCACACCTCTGGAATACTCTTCCTCTCAATATATTCAACTAGCACCCTCTCTATCCACCTTTAAGAGCCACCTAAAAACACACCTGCTTAACGAAGCACAAGAGTAGCTCCGTGGCCGATACTATACACCTCATACATAAACCTTGGCCCCTGCAGACGCACTTACCAGAACACCCTCCTGGAACTGCATTGCCATGATATAGTGAGCCATTTAAAGTGAGCTTTTTAAGTGAGAAGTTATAGTTAGACTATAGTTTGACTAGAGGTGACTGGTGACTGCATCTTTCTGCAAACTCTTTTACTCACGACAACAAACGGTAAGCTATTCAGATCACACTATGATCCCATGCTTGCTGACCTGCATATTTTAACCCCCCACCCCTTTACAACTTATTTCACTGCAGCCTCTCCCAAAACTGACTGCACAATACACTGAAACCCTGAACTGACTCTAGCATTGCAATACAGCTAAACATTTGACAAGGACCATGCACACCCGTTGTTTAGTCTGCACACACTCACTTTGTTCACAACAGCTCCTTGCAGCACTGCCTACCTCTGGCATCATGAACCTGCTATGTATCTTAACTTTTTTCTTTCTCCTGGCCTCATGGAGATGTTACTCCCTCTATACACTACAAACTCCTCCATCCTGGCCCACACCCAACATCACCATACACCCTGGACTACTCAAAAGCCTTGCACTATCTACTGAATGTTGGTGGAGAACTCTAAAAAGCAGCACACCAACCACTGCTCACTCTAATAGCAAACACCACAAATTTACAACCTACAAACAACTACCCAAATTCCTACTCGTACTGTTACTCTCTTTAGCAGGTGATATTGAACCTAACCCAGGTCCTCCCATTTCAGCTCTGTCCCATGCCCCTGAGAATTCCACCTTTAAATTCCAAAAAGGGCTATCTGTCGCCCATATAAATATCCGGAGCCTGCTGCCCAAGCTGGACGAACTAAGGGCATGGTGCCTTATGCATAAACCCAAAGCCATCATTCTTACAGAAACATGGCTATCCCCTAAAACCTCTGATGCAAATATCGCCATTCAGGGATACTCCATTTTTAGGAGAGATAGGTCAAAGAGAGGAGGAGGGGTGTTATTTTATATTGCAGACACCTTACAATTTACACTGTTAAATTGCCCACCAAGCCCATCCTCTTTTGAAATTCTAGTTGGCAAAATCTGCCTCCCCTTTTCTAAGCCCATCTTGCTTGCTGGCATCTACCGCCCCCCTAAAGCCCCTCTACAATCCCTGACTGATATCACCCAATTTCTTGGCTCCATTTCCTCTCTGAATGAGAAGAGTGAGCTGCTAGTTCTTGGGGATTTCAACTTCAATTGGCTTGACCCTAAAAACCACAAAATCCAGATACAACTCAAGTCACTTAACCTATCGCAACTCAATTCCCAACCCACACGGATAAACCTGAACTCGCATAACCATCCCTTGCTAGACTGGATTCTCTCCTCAAACCCCATCAGAATCCAATCCTCTGGCATCCTTCCTGACATTTTCAGTGACCATGCAATAGTGTACTGTGTAAGGAAAATTAAAACGCCCCAATCAAGCCCTAAAGTTCTCCTCACTAGAACATTTAAAAACTTTAACCCACATCAGTTTCTGGATGACCTTACCAACTGCCCATGGCACAGAATCGATTTAATTCCCGACCCTGATTCTGCGCTCGACTATTTCCAATCCGAGTTCTTAAAACTCTGCGATACCCATGCTCCACTACGCAAAATAAGGGTACGGGGTGCCCACCTTCCATGGGTTACAACTGACCTTATTGCACTCTACCAGCTCAGGGATGCCTTGTGGAAAAGCTACAAAGTAACTGGCACTACCAAGGATCTCAATCACTACAGATGCATGCGGAACATGTGCACAAGGCAAACAAGGCATGCAAAAGCACAATATTACTCTGACAATCTCCACCAAAATACATCAAACCCAGCTAACTTCTGGAAGGTTATCAACAATATATTCCAGCCTCCTAACCATCAACAACCAAGTAATATCACTAAGGGGGATATTACTCTGACAAACCCCACTGACATTGCAAATGCATTCAATGATTACTTTGTAGGGTGCGCCACTAACTTATTAGCAAAACGCAGCCCAAACCACAAATCTGAATCTCACCCTGGGAGTACCCCTATAGTCCCACCCCCTCCCAACACTGCCCACAATTTTCAATTTGGCCCAGTATCTGAAGAGATTATACAAGCGCTCCTCAAACTAAAACTAAGCAGCCAATGTGGACCTGACTTACTACAATCTAGGTTCCTACGACTTGGTGCCCCAGCCATTGCCAAACCAATTGCGTCCATAGTCAACTCTATCCTGTCTGCAGGCCATATCCCTAAGACCTGGAAAACTGCCAGAGTTGTCCCAATCTTCAAAAGTGGGGACAAAAACACTGTCTCAAACTACAGGCAAATCTCACTTCTCCAAATTCTATCCAAAGTCATGGAAAAATGTGTCCACTCCCAATTAAGCGATTTCTATACCAAGACAAATTTCCCTAGCCAATTCCAATCTGGGTTTCGTCCCAAACACTCCACCGAAACTACCCTGCTAAAAGTTTGCAATGAAATCCAGTGTGGAATGGAACGGGGACAACTCACTGGTGCAGTATTCCTAGATTTTGCAAAGGCTTTTGACACAGTTGATCATGCTATCCTGCTTAACAAACTCCAGAGCTCTGGAATAGGGAAGCATGCTTTAAATTGGTTTCAGTCCTACCTATCAGGAAGATCGCAACATGTGTCCATCTCAGACCCCCTGGATATCACCTGTGGTGTCCCGCAAGGCTCTGTTCTGGGGCCCCTACTCTTCTCAGTGTTCATTAATGATCTTCCCACAGCTTGTAAGGAAGCCTCAATACACATGTACGCAGATGACACAATCCTATATGCACACAGCCATAGCCTCTCTGACCTTCAACACATACTTCAGTCTGACTTTTTGAGACTCGAAAACTGGATTTCACTAAACAAACTGTTTTTAAACACTGACAAGACTGTAACAATGGTATTTAGGACCAAGACTAAATTTTTAAAGCTTCCAGTGACTGAGCTCCTGATCAGAACTAACGCTAACACCACCCTAACCCCTGTCACTAGTTTTAAATAACTGGGCTTATGGTTTGACTCCCACTTATCATTCGGGATGCACATTGATACCCTGACAACCAAGACCTATGCCAAACTAGGGGTACTTTACAGGAACAAATCCTCCCTAAGTCTCCTGGTCAGAAAGCGTATCGCACAGCAGATGCTAATGCCAATTATTGACTATGGAGACATAGTATATGGCTCGGCACCTCAAACCCACCTTAGCAAACTTGACACCCTCTACAATTCAATTTGTCGTTTTGTTCTCCAATGCAACTACAACACACATCACTGCGAAATGCTCAAAGAACTAGATTGGTCATCACTAGAGTCTAGGCGCAAAGTTCACCTTTCCTGTCTTGCCTTTAAATTCTTCATGGGCAAGCTACCCAGCTATCTGAACAAGCTCCTCATCCCTACCACTTGCAGCACTTATCACCTGAGATCAGACTCCAAAAGACTATTCATGGTCCCAAGGCTCAACAAAGTATCCGGACGTTCCTCCTTCTCCTACCGTGCACCCCAAAACTGGAACAACCTACCAGAGACTCTCACATCCAGCACCAGTTTAAGTTCTTTCAAATCTAAGGCTGTCTCACATTTTAATCTGGTCTGTAACTGTTTCACACGCCCATAATATATATTTTCTTTAACTGTGCACGCAATGTCTTGTATATAATGTATACCCTGTTCATTTCTGTAACTGTATTTGTAACCAAGTATTATTTGTTTTACTCTGTGCCCAGGACATACTTGAAAACGAGAGGTAACTCTCAATGTATTACTTCCTGGTAAAATATTTTATAAATAAATAAATAAATACTGTCTCTGTACGTTCTTCCTACCTACCAATTAGATTGTAAGCTCTTCGGAGCAGGGACTCCCTTTCTTAAATGTTACTTGTATGTCTGAAGCACGTCTTCCCATTATGTGTTATTTGTATTATTTGTTATAGATATGATTGTCACATGTATTACTGCTGTGAAGCGCTATGCACTTTAATAGCACTATATAAAGACGTGTACATACATACATAAATACATACATACATACAGTATGTGACAGTATGTTATTCCAGTTTGTTTAGAGCGGCTCTTATTGTAAACATGTGTTAACTAATTTTAATCTCTTCCTTATTTGGAGTTCACCAAGCAGTCCCTAAGCAATAGCTGTACATTGCTTATTTACCTGTGTCCTACTGTGGCGATGGCAAGTGCAATGTAACAGCCAATAGGGACTCCTGTCTTCACAGCCTTCAGCACAGGGTGAAGTACGAGCGTCTCCGTCAGATCAGGCACCGTGTCACACAGCTGTTCATGACGGTCATTTCTGTGCAGTTTAAGTCTCAAGACCAAATCCCAAGCCCACTGGTTAAACGAGGTCTCTGGAGTCTGCCCCGTGCGCACAATACTAGCCAAGTAAGACACCTAGAATGTATTTCACAAAACAATTAAATAAAAATGTCAGCGCAAACATTTCTAACAAGAATATAGTGCTGCACTCCAGCTGATAAAGAGTAGAATCTCGCTCTGCAGGGATCTGATCCTGAAAAGAGCAGAATCTCGCTCTGCAGGGATCTGTTCCTGAGAAGAGCAGAATCTCGCTCTGCAGGGATCTCTTTCTGAGAAGAGTTCAGTTGTTATTGTGAAAGTATGGTGACACAAACACCATTTGCATTAACAAATAACTGCTCCAAAAATTAAACAATGATGCTATAAAGTACAGATGTTATCGCACAATAACGTATTTTCGTTGTCACACGTTTTATTGTGCGATTTGCTGTGGCTTCATTTAAACAAATTGAGCTGCAAGTTACAACGCGCCAACTCGCACGAGAACGGGGCAAGAACGCCTGCTTCATCTGTGACGCACTAGTGACTGATCACATGGGGGTAAGGGCAGAGGGATCCATTTGACAAACAGGAATTGGAGATGGAGAGAATACCTGCTTTATACTTTCAGAAATGAGACCTGTATACGGCTTGTCAGTGATGTACTTCTGGTACGCTTCAAGCACCATGAGGGAAACTTCAACATGGACAGCAGCGTCGAGGTGAAGAGTGTTCTGTACAGAACATCAATACATCAATGCATGGAAGTCACACATACCACCCTTTCACAGCACTGCTGAATATTCTCTGTGCTAAGGCAGAAGGAGACATGCAGTTTTCCTGTGATACAAGAGAGCACTAACCTAAACTCCAGGTATTTTCCCTTGGAGCTGGGCACGATAGTTTTTAAAGGAGTTTGTCTTCTGCTAATAAAACACATTAAAAAAAATGTTTTAATGTGTAATAAAATGTATTGAGGAATATAGTAGGTGTGTCAGAGAGCAGCTCTGTATTGTGAATGGGATTTTATACCCAGTGTTGTGAACTTCATTCTTACTTTGGCCACCAACTCTGTTAGTTTAAATAGAACTGTTCAGTCCTATTTTTCTCAGTAATAGAAGATCTTGGACTTTTGAGCTGTGTACATTTACAGTACTTGGTTTTTGTTTGGCTTTCTAATCAGAGATTAAAAACTACACCTACAGGATTAGGTACAATATTTAACACAAACCCTAAGCACTACAAAAAGACGCAGTCAAAATGTAACTTCATTAATGACACTGATGAACCTGAATGGGTTAAAGCTTGATCAGTGAAATCTAAAACAAAAATCGGTCAACAATGTAAATGGAGTTGTTTTAGGTTCCTTATCTTCTGCCCTTTGCATCATTTTTATTACAAGCTAAACAAGAAACACTATCTGTGCTCAATTAATACTTTCAAACATCATTTAACAAAAAATATCTATACTTTCCTGAAACTTGAAATGATGCATCAAATAACCTATGACTACTAGTCAGTCAGTTTGGTCCTACACCTTTAAAATCATTGTTTGGTTTATCTAAAAACGGTTTGTTTGTTTTTTAAAGCCAAATATTCCTGTTTAAGGAAATGCTTTAACCCCCTGAATGCTAGAGGGGGTTAAAGCACAGGTGATTCAGTCTCTGACTGATCCTGAGTCACCTGTGCTGAAGCAGGGGTATCCTGAAAACCCGACCTGTTGGAGGCCCTTGAGGACTGGAATTGGTCACCCCCTAGGTCAAATACCTGAGCCCATAACTTACCCTTTCATTAAACCCCCAATTGAGCCCTTCCAGTATGATGCAGGCAAGTTTATTCTCCACGTGGGACAGGCTGTAATTGAGCAGCCAGTCACGGAGCACAGCAATCTCCGAGGCAGTGGGATTCCACCGATGTAAAGGCAATTCTTTAAACAAGTACAAGGAAACCTTACAGAAAAATAATAACATATAAGTTAAAATCACCCACTAAAAGAATACACATCAAGACAAAAATGTTGCTACGGCTTTGGAAAACAAAACCGCACCATATGTATATATAAAAGTACCCCAACCCTCCCAATCCTGATTTTTCTTTTCTTTGATAGATATAGATACATATAGTGCATTTTTTGAGCCTTTGACTTGCACTGCTATAACCTTGATATGCCTGTGTGGATGAGTCTCGTGTGTTTGTAAGCCACATATAGTGATAAAGATGTACAGTACAGTCTCAGTTAACCAACACTCCGTTTTATCCGACATGCCTAAACCCCCCCACCCACTTCTTCCTTACCAGGCTTGGCGGCGACACAGTGGGAGCAGAGTGGCACAGGAGTGAGGGAGTGGCAGTAGAAGACTATTTCAGTGGAGGGAAGACGTTGAGACAGCGGGCGGCGGTGGCAGGAGAAGACATCCAATCCGGAGCAGGAGCACACAGGTGTTACAGCACGTACCTTCCCTGCCGTCTCCTGTGCTCCTGCTCCGATAGAATGTCTTCGCCTGCCACAGCCAAGCCACCGCCGCCCGCTGTCTCAACGTCTTCCCTCCACTGACATAGTCTTTTACTGCTGCTCCGACTCCTGTGCCACGCCGCTCCCGCTGTGAGGGGTGGGGGGGGGTGTGTGCAAATGACGGATAATACTTTCCGTATTATCTGGCATTATTGGTTATCCAACACGGTATTGGTCCCGTTTAGGTCATATTTGTTTTAATATGAATCAATAGGTAAGCTACACACATTTGAAATGCAGTCTCAAAAATGGTAGAAATAGTAGTGTAGAAAGGTGGCGGTCACTGCAGAAACGGAGCTCAGTCAGGATACAATAAAATCAGCTTTATTTCACGGTGCTGCACATTACAGAGAGACCATCTCTGACGCGTTTCGTCTCGTAGCTGAGAATTTATCAAAGAGTACAATCTCTCAACATAGCAGGGTATCTAAATAGGCCGCCCTTGATCATCATTGGTTAGAACGCTAATGAGCCACAGTAGTGGGTGGTAACCTTGATTACACTATGAAAAACCATGAATGAACCGGGCAGTATACAATAGAACACCTGCATTGGATGGAATTAACACACATGCAGAAAATTAAAACAAAAAACTACTAATAACATATTAAAAACAAAGAAAACAGAAGTAACATGTAGCATCCGTATGAGTAATTATATAAACATATCACATCATGTAATGGAGGCAATATTCTTGCGGAGGAATATAGATGCTAAGGACATTTAACTAATGCATTATAATATGCCTCTCATTTGAAAGATAAACAATGTACCAACAATCTCAAAGAATGAAATATACACATCCCAAATACATGAGACTATATACAAATTGCATTAAGTCCATATAGGTACATATGTGAAAAAAGGGGGGATTGGTGTATGTGGGTGTGGGTTATAGACCGATGTATTTTATCGAATATACACTCCCAACACTCCCCACATGATCAACCCTGGAGGAAGTGTTTTAACTCCCAATCCAGGTTGATGCCATGTGGATGGAGAGTGTTGAGAGTGTATATCCAATACATCTCCTGTTTGTTTAGAACATTTTCTCTGTTGCCACCTCTGGCATGGGTAGGTATGTGTTCAATTGCTGAAAACGTGAAATTATTAATACCACCATTAGGGCATAGGGCAAAATGCCTTGCCACTGGATGGTCAAGATTCTTCTTTTTTATCAGGCGTACATGTTCAGCTATCCTGACTTTGAGGGGCCTGGTAGTACGCCCCACATATTGATGTCCGCAACCGCAGTGCAGAACGTATATAACGTAGCAGATATTGCAATTTAGAAAAATTTTGATAAAATACTTTCTAATCCTGGTGTTGTATGTAATGTATTTGGTTGGACGTGCATACTGGCACATGGAGCATTTCCCACATTTGAAAAAACCAGTTGGTATACTTTTAACCTTAGGAAATTTGGATCTAGTATCGAACATACTGGGGGATAGATGAAACGCTAAAGTATTCGCTTTACGATAAGTGAATCTTGGTCCCTTTTGTATGGCCGATTGTATATCTCTGTCTAACAACAAAGTGTGCCAATGCTTTGATATGATGTTACAAATTTGTTGCGATTGAGCATTAAATGTTGATATAAAAAGTGGACTCTGTAGTTTTTTGTGACTTAGAGATGAATTCCTACCTCTTATCACTTTGTCCTGTTTTTTGGTGTTGCGTATAAGGGTATCTCTATCTAGGGCATCTGCTTTAGTAAAAGCTGCTGATATGTCTTTTGAAGCATAACCTCTGGCCAAAAATCTGTCAGACATCTCTTTAGCTCTAAGTAGGAAAACCTCATTGTCTGAGCAGAGTCTTTTTAGTCTGACAAATTGAGCCCCTGGAATATTCCTAATTAGAGAGCGGGGATGACAACTATGTGCATTAAGCAACATGTTCCTCGAATTTGGTTTCCTATAGATGTCCGTCTGTATTGTCATCTGCTCGTCAATGTACAGGAACAAATCTAAATAATTGATATGATTAATGTTGTGCTCAAAAGTGAATTTTAAATTGAAAGTGTTGGTGTTTAGATAATCAATGAAAGAAAGAAGTGAGTGCTCATCACCTTTCCAAATTAGGATCAGATCGTCAATATATCTCTTATAGTAGATGATATGTTGACGAAAAGAATTGTCGCTGTGATAAATAAAACGTGATTCCCAAAAACCCATAAACAAATTAGCATATGATGGTGCAAAGCTCGTGCCCATAGCAGTGCCCATTTTCTGTAAATAAAAAAGTGAATCAAACAAAAAATAATTGTGAGTGAGTAAAAATAGTATAGAATCTAATAAAAAAGTGCAATGTGATATAGATAAGGTGGATAAATCCAAAAAGTGACTGACAGCTTTAAGACCTTGTTCGTGTTGAATAATAGAATACAGGGAGGTCACATCCAAAGTGACCCACCTGTATTCAGTGTGCCATGCAAGTTCCTGTACACTGACGAGGAAATCCGTCGTGTCTTTAATAAACGACGGCAGCTGAGAGACCAGAGGTTGCAAAAACCTGTCCACATACCGTGATAACCCATCTCCCAAAGATCCAATGCTCGCAATAATGGGCCGACCTGGAGGGTCAACCAGCGACTTATGGATCTTTGGGAGGTGGTGAAATATAGGAATCACGGGATGTGGGCAGGAGAGAAAGACAATTTCCTTATGATTGAGAACATAGAGCATTTTGCCCATGTCTAATAATTCCAACAATTCCAAACGATATTTGGAAGTGGGATTGCCAGTAAGGCGCTGATAAGTAGAGGCATCCTGCAACTGTCTCATTGCTTCTCGTTGATATTGGTCAGTGGACAAAACCACGAGTGCCCCTCCCTTATCAGCACTTTTAATGACAATGTCATAGTCTTTTTTAAGACAATCAATTTGTTGAATTTCGGTGTGTGATAGGTTCCCTGATTTAACATGGGAACATGAAATGCCCTTAGATAGTATACGCAAATCCCGTTCCACCAATCGTTCAAACATTGTGATTGACGGTCCCTTACTGAGGTTTGGACAAAATATAGATTTTTGTCGGTACCCGGAGTCTTCGTGGCCAAAAAATGGTTGTATGTAATTATTTAAAGGTTCACCCTGACTCTCCAATAAAGAGTCCATGTCCGAAAGGACACAAGATTCCTGAAAGTTCAATGGTTGCACAACATTCAAAATTGGTAAATTAGTAGTTAATCTAGCATTCCCCAACATGTTAGAGGTATCAGGTTCAGATTCACTTTTGGAAGAAAACATTTTTCTAAGAGATAGTTTTCGCGTGAATCGTTGGAGATCTATAACAGTTTCAAATAATTTGAAATTTTGGGTAGGCGCGAACCCCAGCCCCTTATTGAGGAGAGACAGTTGCTCTAAGGAGAGGTCAACCCCAGATAAATTAATAACATTATCGGGTATTTCTAATCGTATTTCTTTCTCTTGGACCTCCCTCGTCCCCCCTCGTTTTCCGCTTGGATCGCCGCGTTCCCCTCGACCTCTGGCTCCTGTCTCTAAAAAAGCCGTGGAAGGTTGCCCAGATGATTTAAGTGATTTTACTTGGGAAAAGGATGTAGAAGCTTTATTTTCATGTCTTGTTGGCCCTCTATCCCTCGAATATTCTGTAGGTCTATCAAACGAAACTGAATGTGATCTATATTCTGGGTCTGAAAATTCAGAATCTATACTTGAAGTTTCCATGCGTGTGTTTTTAAGAATTGATTTATTAGGTTGATTCCCTGACCCTCTTTTGGGATGTTGTTTCCTGCCCTTCGGGGTACTGGAGCCAGTAGCTTCTCTGACTACAATGGGTTTTTGCCAACAATAGACTTGGTTTTTTACGTAATCGACACGATCTCTTTCAAATTTGAGATGTTTTTTATCACTAATAGTGTCTTCCGTTATTTCAATATTAGATGATAAAGTTTTGTCGTTTTTAATAAATTGCTCTCTTTTTGAGAATGGTTGCAATTTTGTTTGAAGAATTTTGATCTCTGCCATTAAAATAGATTTTTCAAACAAAATTGCAAGAAGGGCAGGAAACAACATCCCAAAAGAGGGTCAGGGAATCAACCTAATAAATCAATTCTTAAAAACACACGCATGGAAACTTCAAGTATAGATTCTGAATTTTCAGACCCAGAATATAGATCACATTCAGTTTCGTTTGATAGACCTACAGAATATTCGAGGGATAGAGGGCCAACAAGACATGAAAATAAAGCTTCTACATCCTTTTCCCAAGTAAAATCACTTAAATCATCTGGGCAACCTTCCACGGCTTTTTTAGAGACAGGAGCCAGAGGTCGAGGGGAACGCGGCGATCCAAGCGGAAACGAGGGGGGACGAGGGAGGTCCAAGAGAAAGAAATACGATTAGAAATACCCGATAATGTTATTAATTTATCTGGGGTTGACCTCTCCTTAGAGCAACTGTCTCTCCTCAATAAGGGGCTGGGGTTCGCGCCTACCCAAAATTTCAAATTATTTGAAACTGTTATAGATCTCCAACGATTCACGCGAAAACTATCTCTTAGAAAAATGTTTTCTTCCAAAAGTGAATCTGAACCTGATACCTCTAACATGTTGGGGAATGCTAGATTAACTACTAATTTACCAATTTTGAATGTTGTGCAACCATTGAACTTTCAGGAATCTTGTGTCCTTTCGGACATGGACTCTTTATTGGAGAGTCAGGGTGAACCTTTAAATAATTACATACAACCATTTTTTGGCCACGAAGACTCCGGGTACCGACAAAAATCTATATTTTGTCCAAACCTCAGTAAGGGACCGTCAATCACAATGTTTGAACGATTGGTGGAACGGGATTTGCGTATACTATCTAAGGGCATTTCATGTTCCCATGTTAAATCAGGGAACCTATCACACACCGAAATTCAACAAATTGATTGTCTTAAAAAAGACTATGACATTGTCATTAAAAGTGCTGATAAGGGAGGGGCACTCGTGGTTTTGTCCACTGACCAATATCAACGAGAAGCAATGAGACAGTTGCAGGATGCCTCTACTTATCAGCGCCTTACTGGCAATCCCACTTCCAAATATCGTTTGGAATTGTTGGAATTATTAGATATGGGCAAAATGCTCTATGTTCTCAATCATAAGGAAATTGTCTTTCTCTCCTGCCCACATCCCGTGATTCCTATATTTCACCACCTCCCAAAGATCCATAAGTCGCTGGTTGACCCTCCAGGTCGGCCCATTATTGCGAGCATTGGATCTTTGGGAGATGGGTTATCACGGTATGTGGACAGGTTTTTGCAACCTCTGGTCTCTCAGCTGCCGTCGTTTATTAAAGACACGACGGATTTCCTCGTCAGTGTACAGGAACTTGCATGGCACACTGAATACAGGTGGGTCACTTTGGATGTGACCTCCCTGTATTCTATTATTCAACACGAACAAGGTCTTAAAGCTGTCAGTCACTTTTTGGATTTATCCACCTTATCTATATCACATTGCACTTTTTTATTAGATTCTATACTATTTTTACTCACTCACAATTATTTTTTGTTTGATTCACTTTTTTATTTACAGAAAATGGGCACTGCTATGGGCACGAGCTTTGCACCATCATATGCTAATTTGTTTATGGGTTTTTGGGAATCACGTTTTATTTATCACAGCGACAATTCTTTTCGTCAACATATCATCTACTATAAGAGATATATTGACGATCTGATCCTAATTTGGAAAGGTGATGAGCACTCACTTCTTTCTTTCATTGATTATCTAAACACCAACACTTTCAATTTAAAATTCACTTTTGAGCACAACATTAATCATATCAATTATTTAGATTTGTTCCTGTACATTGACGAGCAGATGACAATACAGACGGACATCTATAGGAAACCAAATTCGAGGAACATGTTGCTTAATGCACATAGTTGTCATCCCCGCTCTCTAATTAGGAATATTCCAGGGGCTCAATTTGTCAGACTAAAAAGACTCTGCTCAGACAATGAGGTTTTCCTACTTAGAGCTAAAGAGATGTCTGACAGATTTTTGGCCAGAGGTTATGCTTCAAAAGACATATCAGCAGCTTTTACTAAAGCAGATGCCCTAGATAGAGATACCCTTATACGCAACACCAAAAAACAGGACAAAGTGATAAGAGGTAGGAATTCATCTCTAAGTCACAAAAAACTACAGAGTCCACTTTTTATATCAACATTTAATGCTCAATCGCAACAAATTTGTAACATCATATCAAAGCATTGGCACACTTTGTTGTTAGACAGAGATATACAATCGGCCATACAAAAGGGACCAAGATTCACTTATCGTAAAGCGAATACTTTAGCGTTTCATCTATCCCCCAGTATGTTCGATACTAGATCCAAATTTCCTAAGGTTAAAAGTATACCAACTGTTTTTTTCAAATGTGGGAAATGCTCCATGTGCCAGTATGCACGTCCAACCAAATACATTACATACAACACCAGGATTAGAAAGTATTTTATCAAAATTTTTCTAAATTGCAATATCTGCTACGTTATATACGTTCTGCACTGCGGTTGCGGACATCAATATGTGGGGCGTACTACCAGGCCCCTCAAAGTCAGGATAGCTGAACATGTACGCCTGATAAAAAAGAAGAATCTTGACCATCCAGTGGCAAGGCATTTTGCCCTATGCCCTAATGGTGGTATTAATAATTTCACGTTTTCAGCAATTGAACACATACCTACCCATGCCAGAGGTGGCAACAGAGAAAATGTTCTAAACAAACAGGAGATGTATTGGATATACACTCTCAACACTCTCCATCCACATGGCATCAACCTGGATTGGGAGTTAAAACACTTCCTCCAGGGTTGATCATGTGGGGAGTGTTGGGAGTGTATATTCGATAAAATACATCGGTCTATAACCCACACCCACATACACCAATCCCCCCTTTTTTCACATATGTACCTATATGGACTTAATGCAATTTGTATATAGTCTCATGTATTTGGGATGTGTATATTTCATTCTTTGAGATTGTTGGTACATTGTTTATCTTTCAAATGAGAGGCATATTATAATGCATTAGTTAAATGTCCTTAGCATCTATATTCCTCCGCAAGAATATTGCCTCCATTACATGATGTGATATGTTTATATAATTACTCATACGGATGCTACATGTTACTTCTGTTTTCTTTGTTTTTAATATGTTATTAGTAGTTTTTTGTTTTAATTTTCTGCATGTGTGTTAATTCCATCCAATGCAGGTGTTCTATTGTATACTGCCCGGTTCATTCATGGTTTTTCATAGTGTAATCAAGGTTACCACCCACTACTGTGGCTCATTAGCGTTCTAACCAATGATGATCAAGGGCGGCCTATTTAGATACCCTGCTATGTTGAGAGATTGTACTCTTTGATAAAGTCTCAGCTACGAGACGAAACGCGTCAGAGATGGTCTCTCTGTAATGTGCAGCACCGTGAAATAAAGCTGATTTTATTGTATCCTGACTGAGCTCCGTTTCTGCAGTGACCGCCACCTTTCTACACTACTATTTCTACCTATCCGGCTGGAGCACGCTGGCAATCCTGTTGCATGGGATTCTACGATCCCTCCCAGCGTCTGACGTCACTTCCCGAGCGTCAGCAGGGCCGGAGCGCACGGCCTGCTGGGACCTGCCTGGAGCTGCAGGGGGAGAACGCCATACACCGCACGGAGCACCCGTGGAGCGGTGAGAGGCGAAGAGGACGTACGCAGACGGTGGGCTCCTGTCCCTAAGAGGCTGCCAGACGACATCCACCCTGTGGGATATTCGTGAAGCGGGGACAGCGAGGAGAGACGAGCGGCGAGGTGACCAGGTCGGGTAAGGGCAGCAGATATAGACTGCCGTGAGTTCATGAGAGAGGCTCCCATCAGGGCTTCTTCTCCTGCCTCTATCTATATTCTGCTAATCGGCCCCCCCACCGTGGCTTCATAGCAACCATACCTCCCCCCCCCCCCCCCCTTCTGGACTTTATCCATTTATTCCTTTATCTGCAACAGCATTGCCTACATTTCTACATATAGAGGCTGCATACCTTCAACACAAATAAGAATTTTCACCAGTTAGAGCACAGGACATTTGGGGTTTACTCTCCACCTTTTCTACTCAAAAATGGTAGAACCTAGAACTATATCGATACAATATAACTATACATAATTAAGGGAGTTTAGAAAGAGAAAAAGTTGATAAGATAAGCGTACTCCCTCCATAGGCACAGGGAAGGTTCTACCTTGGATTTGTGAACTAATTCTTGACACTTGGGAGTCAGTGAGACACCGCTGTGCTGACATTACAGACTGACCCATTCATGGTTTTATTCTCTGGAGATACAAGAAACCTGTCCTTTCCTATTTTGACTGCAAAGATGGATTAAGAAAGTTATTGTAACATTGTTATGCTCCCAAACTAAGCAGAACCCAGGCGGCCTAAACAGGGGTCTTATCACAGCAGTATGTATGTGCTACACCTCGTTCTCTTTAGTTGCCAGAGCATTTAACATTTAGGTGTAGAAGGGCCACAAGAGTATTGGAATGCCATTTTAACTATATCTAAAGCCATAAAAAGTATTATATTTCAACATTTTGCAAGCGTTTAAGATCTAAACCATATTTATCTATAATTCAGTCATTTACAAGTGAGTATCTGTGTGAAAAATTGCACTTAGCTGCCTAAGCAACTAGTATGGAACTAGCAAGAGCAGGGAGTCCAAGGGCCACATCAGGGCACCTCATGGGTTGCATTTGGCCAGCAGGTAATCAGTAGAAGATTCCTGTGCTACAGCCTCATTGCTGATAATGCAACTCCTAGAGGATATCCCAAAGCCCACAGGTATGCATATATATGAAGTATTAAGTGTTTTGATATACTCAGAGTGCTCATCTTTGGAGTAGAGCTATAGATTATATAATGTAATATACATACAGAGTGTGTGTGTGTGTGTGTGTGTGTGTGTGTGTGTGTGTGTATACATATATGTAAATGTCTGTGTACACACACACAAACACACACACACACACACACACACACACACACACGATACTCTGATATTCTACATTCTCAGTAGGTAAAATAAAGCTTGCTACATCTGTATAACTCCTCTTTTAGTTGGCGCTAGTCCTCATCATCGTCAGATGCATTTTCCCTCGAGTATATCTCCTCCTTCAACTCACATTGTAGTCATAAGTTCTCAACTAACCAAGATTAACATGGTACACTGGCGACACACTTTATTCGAGCTCGGCTAGTCCCACGAATTCGGGTATACCCGGGTGTATTGAGGTTTGTGACTGTTTTCTGCCCGAGTGCATTGAGGTATTTTCCAGGCAGGGATTGAAGCATTTTATTCCCGCTGGCGCAATACTGCACAGTATATATATATACTGCATTACAATTCATGAATTTATGCCATCTGGTAGACACGCGAAGCATTGCAGCCTATTAAATCCTAATCATTATCATTTAACAGATCAGCCGCCCGTCAGCCAGGCATGAACCCAGGCTGGGAAGGCAAACGCAACGGGGCTTGTCAGAGGTGAGGAGCGACGCATTCCAGGTATCTGCCAGGTACATACTGGGTATTTGCTCGAATAAAGTGTGTCGGTGCAGTACCCACATTCTAGAAGAACTGGTGTCATTAAATGCATCTTCTCCCCATTATTCTAGTCTTGCTTTTTTGTTCTTTGAATGATGCAGGATCTCTTTAAAGCCTACGGACATACTCCAGATGAAATGGAAGACCCGTGTCACAGGTCCAGAAAAAAATGTATCAGCCCAATAACAAAAATCAAGTGCTATCGTGTACATAAAAGTGGAAGTTTGGAAGCTAGAGCCTTTACACACTGCACAAAAAGTTCAAGGTTTTTTGATGAGAGCATTATTTGCTGGGAGTCACATGACTGCCAACCCTTCAATGTGAGTCAATTGACAAACTATGAGAAAACAAGACAGAGAAAGAACAGTCTCAAGGAAAATGATGATGTACAATATGTAGCAATATGCTCCCAAACACAGAGCAAGAATGTTCATCTGGGTCAATTTGCGCCAGCACCAGCACCAGATGTATGAAGCAGGTTAATCCTGTGTCCTACAGTACATCTGATGCAAATCATTTAGGAGCCGAGTTTAATGCCACCTCGGAAATGGTGGATTTATTTGATGCAAAGAAAAAAACTTTTGGTTTTGATAGATCGCTTTATAAATATGGCGACTTTATTTGCACCTATTTTTGCAGCAATGCTTTAGCTGTGACACCTCATATAGTATATATTGCACAGAGTCGCTGTTTCTGCCACAAATCTGCTTAGTTGCTAAATAAAGTATTATACGTGTGGGGAACAGCAATGTTTTGCTGGCACTCCAATTACCAGCAACCCGGGTTTTCTTGAGAGGAAAAGATACTAGGAAAGAAAAAAGTGTCCCCGTTCTCAATGTCACTTCTGTCAGGTAAAAGGCAAATAAACTGAAATTGGCTCTTACCATCCCCACTTTTTCAATGGTCTCTCGGACACGTTCCAAAAGAACAGAAATGATCCCAGTGTGCACGCCCGTAATCGTGGCGAGGAGCTCTCGCCCGACTTTGGAGAAGCTTTCTCTTGTAGTAAGGCCGACATAGGATACCTGGAAGCAACGGCACATTAAGGACAAACCAGAATTAGACATTCGACTATAATATAGTGCATTAGAATTATAAATTGCCCAGCTCACCAAGAATACATTTTAAAAAAAAGAAGAAACTTATAGGTGTCAATTTTGTTTTAAAAAAAAATCGCCAATATGTAACCCCTTAAACATGTCACTGCCATGATTACCCATTGGTCTTAGCAGGGATTGCCCCCTTGCATGAACTTTGGGACCTCCCCAAAACCCGGCATCTTCATTGTCAAAGGTTTTGGACTTCTAACTTCACCCAGTGTTTTTGTCTGACCAGTGAATAAAATAAAATGTATTCTGCAACTCCTATCTATAGGCATACATAAAATTCCATATTGTGAAATAAAAAGTAAGAAAAGACACAGCAAGCAAAGTTATTGAGAGCGGTAAAGGACAAAATGAATGAACATAGAAATACGCTCAGATTCTGCTTAATTTTTTAGGAATTATGGTTTCAAAGTAAATGACGGGACACTTATAAAACATATGTATGGACTGGAGGTCACAATATGTCAGTGTTCCTGGTATATTTAAACTAAAAGGCGACTAACAAGCAATGCTGCTTTAATGGATTCAGCACACAAAATAGGAAAGACATCCCCATTGCAAATAGCATAGACCCCATTTATACGTCGCAGTGTGTCACATACATCGTATATCTCTAAGGCTATGTCTTTAACCAGCTCTGCATCGGCATCAGCCTGCTTGGTTTGTGCCATCTGAGCAAACGTGCTGAGGAGACAGATTCCCTCGGAACAGTTCATAGTGCAAAGATAGGTCTCAAACTTTTCTCTGTTCTCAGCACCTATGACGTATAAAAGAATAGTGAAAAATGTAATTAGGTAAGAATTTGATTATTAAATGTTTTCTAAAAGACCTTTGCCCATTTTGATTTATCACAATCTTTGTGCCACTTTTCATACCATCTTTAATTCACCTTTGAGAGACACCACCACCCTTCAACAATCAAACTTAAGGCCATGTTACCAAGCGGAGCCAAGCCATCAGGCACCTCGCTGCCAACCTGCATGGTCTGTAAGGTGCCTTCAGGCTTAGCACCATTTACCTACTATTGCCCTTAGTTGTTATTAGCAGTTCCACTACGTGTTTCATCAGCCCCACCACCTGCAGTGTTTATGACCTTGGACAAAGGTATTTTAAAGCCCAGCCGAATTCATTCAGAACCCTTCCAGCCTATATCTGCATCTCCCCAAAGGAAGACAGCCTTTGGCAGCAGCCAAAGGGTGCCTGCCGTTTGCTGCTCAGTTACTGGGTTGGGTAAAGGCTTCTAACACAACACATTGCAGGTCTGTCCTACCTCTTCTAACACAATGTTAACCTTGTCTGTAACAGCTACATACGCCCATAATCTTATATTAGCTCTGTCCATTAAATGTCTATAAATTGAATGTATTTCCAGTGTTCATTTAATGCAACCATGTACTATCATAACTCTGTGTCCAGGACATATTTGAAAACGATTTAATGGAACTTTAAGAACAATTAAAGGCTCATACTAACACAAGAATCACAGTAGGCATGCAGGTGAATGAAGCACGAATACAAAAAGTACATTTTCCATTTATTTTAATTTTTATATTGAGCAAACGCCATTTTGAATCCATCAATGGCAATTATTTTCAGAAAGAAAACGTGTTCAATCCATTCTACAACCCAATCCATTCTACAACCCAAAACAATCCAAGTTTAATGCAGAACGGGCCAGTAGCAAGCTAGATTTACTAAGCAGTGCTATGCCACCAAGCGCCAGAAGACACCTTACTGCCCTCATTAACTTAAATAGGCTGATGAACGGTGTCTTCTCAAGGTCTCTATGGTATTGCATGACTTAGTAAATCTGGCCTTAAATGAGTTATAACTTGCAGACAGAGCACAGTAAATATGTAGATCTTCAGATTTACACAGCAGCATGTATACAACAGCTATTCTGCGTTTCTGCTTTAAGCAGTAATAATATACCAGCTTCCTCTGACCGCAGGTCCAATGTAAAAGTGGAACACCATTTAGCAGTATGCAGAATGAAGAGACTATACCATGTAGCCTGGATCTGCAATCCGCCATGTCCATGGTCGCCTGCAGACTCTCCACATTCTCCTGCTCTGCGTAGTGCATGAGATAGAACAGTTTCCAAAGCATACTGTTTGATAGAGTCCCATAAGGCATCTCGGACATGAAGAGCCAAATACCCAGCCTGGAGTATGAGAGACGGCAATTAGCATTTTAGTCCCCTGCTTATATATCATCAACCGGATTCTCGTTCTGCTAGTGATCATTATTATATTTATCTAAAATGATTTGATCAGGAAAGGCCGATCGGCTCTGCAATACAGCTATAAAATCACCACGAGTCCCTGAGGACTATCTTCAACACTAACTCCCACCTCATTGCGTGATCTGTATAAATAACCCTTTGTGTTTACATCTCTGCTGCTGCTGCTATACAAGAAGAATACAAGCAGACTTGCAGTGCTATAATTAACAACATGCAAGTTCCTTGTTGATGATGTTGCACAATTCTCTATGTTTTGGACAAAAAAAACCATTGAAAATAAAAAGCCTCATTGTTGGCGTGGAAATTCCCTATTTTTAATAGAATTTTTTATCTCCTTTTTATTTTTGTCATGGAAAAATGCATTTCTCCGCCTCCGTGGGCTTCTAACTATAAACTCAAACACCCTTTGAGAAAGAAAGATGTACACAGGAGATCTCATGATGTGATGTAGCATTCTGCATCCCCTTTGCATCAAACACAAGACATGGTTTACACCATCAGGTCCGGCTTCCTATTGGCTCAAGTCATGTAGGAGCTTTAAACTTGAAACCCCAGCTGGAGCTGCTACCAGCAACCCATACGGAGGTCTGAATCTCCGTAAGTAGGGGATACCCGGAGTTACGGAGACCCCCTGCTTCAATTCTATGCTGGAAAAAAAAAGCCCCTTGGTTTGTTTCTTTAAAGGACAGAGATTGTTTTATATTTCTATTTTGCTACAACATATATACAAGTGACCGTTTAAAGTAAAACTAGGATTTCCAATAGTGCCTTATTTGAATTCCTACCTCTTAGCTTTGAGCACATGGAGAACAGCTCGGAGAAACAGCTCATCATACTCCGCCTGCAGCTTCTCCAGCGAGTAAAGCTCGGAGCTCTGAGTGGAGTCACAGTTGCTGCTCGCATACAGGGCCCAGTGATCACTCACATAACACAAGGTCATCCTGGTTAACAGAATGAAAAACAAACAGGTCAATTGTAGCTAGAAAACTGGCAACCATGTCAAATTAAAAAAACAAAAAAAAACACGTTTTCATTACAGGGGCATGCCCACTTAGGCCCATATTGACTGATGGGTGCTATGCCCACCCTAAATCCCACTCAAAATAATGGGAGCTAAACAGACAGCACCTCTTGCTTTATCTGAAGCTAAACCGTGTTGATTTCGGCTCTGTAACCCCTGCTTCCCGAGATACTTACTTGGAAGGTGTCACCGGTGGCAGCTCCAGCTGGGCACCCAATATGGAGGTTTAAAGGTCACATGGGGCAACAGGAAGCCACAATGTCATCCCTTGCAGCTTCCTATTGGCCCGCGTGTTGCGGGAGCTTTAAACCTGCACGAAATACCCATGGCAACTTCTTCTGTAAGTATCTCGGGGAGCAATGGGTCCCCGGAGCTGAAATGAGTGAGTTAAAGTTCCTTTTTTTAAAAGGTACAGTTGTTTTACGATGTGCTAAAGCTTAGCATCCTTTAGTGAATATGGGCCTAGTGAGCCAAACCAAAACACTTCTAAGTGTAATTGGCTTCCATAGAAAGACTACATCATCCTTAGAGTAGCACGTTTAATTATTTGTATCTTCTAAAAAGTTATGAGGTTTTCCTTTTCCTAGTGTGTGTGTAATTCATGCAAATCAGCTACGGTACAGATTTATTTATTACTGATGCTTTTCTGGTCAACTAATGATGTCTCCGTATTTAATTTACAAACAAAAATGACATGCTGGTTTGAGGATTGACAATCCCCCCAGAGATTAAGTGAAGATGATAAAACCCTCCAAAACATGCGTTTACTACAAAATATTAATTTAAAAAATATATATATATTTCTTTTGTTTGTTAAAAAAACGTGCCAATCACCTACATTTAATGTATAAATCTTGCAACTGCCCCTTTAAATGTCATTACCGACGCCTTATTTCTGCAGGTAATAAGTCATTGTCTAATACTAGTGTCAGACTAGCCTCCACAGCTGCCTTTTCACACTGTGTGACCACATATGATAAAACCTATCCCCCCTCCCCCCAATAGATTTTTAACTACATTTCTCCTCATACTGTATGCCATTAAATTCTTTTTTGTATCCACCACACTAGGGTCCGGTGTGTGCCATCTCCAAAACGATTTCCCTTCCACCCTTCAACACATACCAGAAGAGGGCCTTGTGTCCTGCTCCCCCACACTAGGGATATTTATCCCACTCAACACATCCCTTACAATCCAACACAATAAGTATTGAGGGTGAATGCGGGGAGAACAAAACAGGTGGGAAGCCCAAATTTAGTGAAACACTGCATGGGGAAGCCGAGAATTATGTTTACCGGATAATCCAACCTATTCGTTTAACAAATTGCCGATATCGCGCTCTATTAAAGGTTTCTAATCCAAGGGCCAGTAGGTCCACTAAAGAATTGGCGAAGGCAAAAATCTTCATCATTTCCTGAGGCGTAGTCTTCTGAGGGGCATATTCACCTGCCGAAATGACAGAAGAGTTATTGTGACCTGTATGACAAAGTCCGTTACTATTGCATGTGATTTTTTTTTTGTAGGGAGTCTCCTAATTTATGAAATAAAGCACCTGTTATACATCGAGTTGCCATATAAATAAATTATAGTAACCTAGAAATACAGACGCACAAAACCAGTTATGTGACTAAAAGACTTGTGGATTAACAATGAAATTCATGTTGCCCTGGAAGAGGAAGTTTGAGATGTGTTTTAGCAGGGGTGGCCAACCCCAGTCCTCAAGTGCCACCAACAAGCCAGGTATTCGGGATATCCCTGCTTCAGCACAGGTGGTTATCTTCAATGGAGCCACCTGTGCTGAAGCAGGGATATCCTGAAAACCTGACCTGTAGGTGACCCTTGAGGACTGGAGTTGGTAACTCCTGTGTTATTGCATGTCTTGGGCCTCAAAAGCGCTCAAAGCAAAGACGAGGTTAATTATCTGTCATTGTTTTGTTATATAGTTAACTGAATTGTGCAAGTCACAGCAAAACAAAAAGAATCATTAAGCCCGGCAGAGAACCCTGATAACAAAGAGTTTACCTCTGGCATTAAAGCCCAGCACATGCTTAAACAGATCGGGGAATGGAAATTGTGACAAGAGGGCAATAAGGTCATCTTCTGATAGCAGCATCCAGCTCGTCTCTGGATCTTCATCCTGTGAAACAAAAAGCACTGAAACAGCACTGGGAAAAGCGCATGCGCGTTTCTTCTGGGACACGAAGATGGTGCCGGTCGGAGCACTGTCGCACGGAAACTCCCATTGACTTCAATGGAAGTTTCCATGTAATAATGCCCCGAGACAACTATCGCAGTACAATTTATATAGTCCCCCAAGTATCAACAGAATAATCACCTCTTGTACCAAGACGCCCAATGAGAGAATTAGTTGAAACTTTCTGATTCATCCAAATTACACTGATAAACCATCTAAAAAAAATATTTGATCGAAAAGGTACATACTCACTCTAAAGAAAATCCAGTAACTCAAACCTTGCTCAAGGTACGCGTTATTCATATAAATCACATTTTCCCTAATCCTCCTTAGAAATCACATGATACTTTATACAAGGAACATCGAAACGACTGTAATGTGAAGTTGAAAGGTTGTGCCCACTTACCTCTTCTCCACCCTCGTCTACTAAAGTCCAGTTTCCAGATTCTTTGCCATTAGAGGAACTTTTCCTCTCACTTGGGTTTATATGGCACAGGAAGTCAGCTCGATTTCTGAAAGATAAGAAAACGCATTTAGTGAAAGATATGAAGGATCTCCAAGGCTACATACTATGCTGGGGAAAGCCACACATTCCACATCGGGTTGTATCACTTGCATCATGGGAGGGATTAAAACAGAGCTGAAATGGGCTACTTTAAGGCAACAACAGGTTTACTTCCTGGCTTTAAAAGTTCGTCCAATAGGAAGCCAAAATCGTTGACAATGTGGCTTCCTATTGGACCAAGATTTGGCAGCCATTTTGTTTCCCCCGAACAGAGATTTAAACCCGGTAACTTCCCTGGCAAGAATCCCAAGAACAGTGGTTTAGCTCTGATGAGGGGATGAGGACTGTGGCTTTAAAAACACCCCAGGTGGTAAGCACTGAAAAATATGAGCCATTCCCAGAATCAGGAGTATTTTTGGGCAACTGCACTAGAATGCTTTTTATGCATCTCACAATCTGGTTTATCCCACATTGTAGAGAAGGACGGGGAAACCAACAGGTCAGAGTTTCAGATTTTCAACTTTTTAAAGGGAGGTTTGTCCCTTCGTATCCTTCCTTTTTTATTCTGTATCATCCCCCAAAGCACGAAAAACGTGATACGCAAACGGTTTCAGAATGCTTACTGGGAATTTAAATACATATTTCCATATCATGTGAACATATGTTGCGATGGTAACCACTATGACGAGGGGATTCCAGTTTAAACACATTAATCACCCCTTTGGGAAAGAAAAGAGGTTGCCCAACTTACCGGACAGGACACATCAGCACGGCAAGAAGTTGCATAAAGTGAAAGACACCTGCAGGGTTTTGCAGGACTCGGACCTGGAAAAAAAATGACAACATTAAAAAGTCTAGTTTTAGCACTTTGATTTACTTAGCCTTTTAGAGGGTGGCAAAGTGCTAGCTCTTCAGCCCACGTAGTCAGTTTTCTGTGTACTTAATGTATATGCAGTCAGTGGGGGAAGGGGGGGGGTGAGGGGTAGGGAGGGAAGAATCCTGCTCAGCTCAAAATAGACTTTCTAGGGAGGTGCTATCAGGGTGAAACTTAGCGTATAGGAGGAGAGAGAAAGAACCCTATGTGATGCACTCAGCCCTACTAATAAAAATAATAAACTTTTATTTATTGAAAAATGCAAACATAACAAATATATTTAAAACCTAAAAAAGTGTACTGTGCAGTTCTAATGTGCATTCACTCTAAATGACCAGATAGTGTCATAACTCGTGTGATGCACAGTAGATGCAAGAGACTGTAGATTCTCACAACATTAGTGTATGAATATAGTGGATGCACACAGTATATGACCCTGTGGGGGAAACAACTGATGTGCACTCTACACAGGTGTTATAATACACAGGCACTGGGAGCATTAGTAATGCATTGGTGGTGCAACCCTGTGTAACAAGGCTGCAATGAGGTGCATAACACTGCTGCATACACAGGGAGCCAAATGCAGACCCAGATAGGGAAAAGACCCCCCTGATGACAAATCAATGGGAGCGCTAATAGGAGGAGGGTGCAGGTAAGTATACCCCGTTATTAGCCTCATGAGAGTACTCCAGACTGATAGCCAGGACTCACACTTTGTCAGCTCCTTCCAGAGGGGGGGGGAAGATGTAGTCACAACCCTGCTGTGTATGTATACTTTAGAGCTAGCCAGTGCCAGCAGAGACTCTCATATGCCTAATTTCTAGCTAGTGGGATCCACATCTGTGGCCCACATCAAAGTTTAAAGCTAATCTACAGGACGTGAACAAACTCCTATGAGTTTGACTCTGCAACAGTACAGCCGGCGTCGCTATGACGTCATCCCGACGCGCGTTTCGTTCCAGCAAGGGAACTTCTTCCGGGGAGGGAGGGCGCCCTGCACAGACCTGCCTTTTAAACCCTGCTGTTGCCATGGAGCGCTGGCAACACACTTAGAGGAAAGCTCCTCCTTTGCCTAATGCTGTCAGTGCGGCCCCTGGTATCAGTTGTGCAGATAAGGTCTGTGACAAGGGTATCCTGTAGTTAAAAATACATGTGGGGGTTAAAAAACCTTTAATAAAGCAGATGCACGCAAAATGACTGGTTGCCTTATTGTGTGTGATGATGTAAATATACCCTATTGTAGTTGCAGTATTATTAGGATCTAAATGCTGATATTGTGATTGTTTTAAACTTAAATGCATACATATCCCCTCTAATAATTATAATGTTATTATTTTATTAAGAGAGCCTGGGCATTTAGATATATGTATACATTAATATAAGTGTACATAGTGGTTCTGAGGTAAGTGTTGGTGGTCCCATCCATAGATGTATTAAAGGATGGGGAGGTTAGAGAAGGCGCATGGGGAAGAGGGTCTCATAGGAATGCACTATAATTGAAATCCTCATTCAAACCATGAGGTGCCTGCGTGCCCAGAATGAAAATCCATCTAGCCTCTTTTCTCAGTAGAGCATTGTCAATATCGCCTCCACGGAGGCCAAGTGATACATGTTCAATGCATTGAAAACCCACTGATGTAGTATCACCACGATGTAACAAATTGATGTGTCGTGCCAACGGCGTATCTACTTCATTTCTGATGGTACTTACATGTTCAAGGATGCGGCGACGTAGTTGGCGTGAAGTTTTGCCCACATACATCAAACCGCATCTACATGTCGCTAGATAGATCACTGCACTTGTTTTACAGTTGAAGTAGTCCTTGATAGTATATGTGGCTGAACCAGTGGCATTTTTGAAAGTTTTTTGTGAATTAATGTGACCACATGCCTTGCAAGTCCCGCACTTGAAAGTGCCCTTTGTGGTGTTACTGAGCCAAGTTGTTGTGTTTGGTGTTTTATAGTGGCTATGTACTAAGGTGTCAGACAGGTTTTTGGGTCTCCTGTATGTGATGGATGGGGTATCATTAAGCACTGACTTATATACCTCATCCTCCAAGAGGATGTGCCAGTGTTTATTGAGGACCCTTTTGATCTCTCTCCACTGTCTACGGTACGTACCAATTATTCTTACTGTATTTGGTTCGTTCACCATTTGCTTTTTACCATACAGTAGCATGTTCCGGTCTGAATATTTGGCTCGTTTATAAGCTCTATTAATACAGCTCTTACTGTAGCCTCTATCCATAAACTTCTTGCTCATAATTTGACATTGTTTCTCAAAATCACCACTTGTGGAGCAGTTTCTTTTAGCTCGTAAGAACTGTCCCACTGGGATGCCCTCAACCTGCGGTCTGGGATGATGACTACTGAAAGACAACAGGTTGTTGGTAGCAGTAGCCTTGGTGTGGACTGTGGACTGAAGGACGCCATCGTTGTCCTTGAAAATCACTAGGTCCAAGAATGTAATCTGGTCCTGATTAATTTCACTCGTTAGGCGTAGGTTGTGATTATTACAGTTCAGTGCTGTCACAAAGGCATTAAATTCTGCTACTGTCCCATTCCACAGACACAGCACGTCATCAATGTAGCGTGACCATAATTCGACGTGCTGTGTATGTGTTAGCATCTCCTGAGAGAAGACCGTCATCTCCTCCCACCAACCCAGGTAGATATTTGCATACGTAGGGGCACATGTGGTGCCCATAGCAGTACCCTGGAGTTGGTGGTAGAAGGTGCCCTTAAACAAGAAATAATTGTGCTTAAGAACATAATCCAAAAGCTCAAGTATGAATTCATTATGATTATTGTAATCAGAGCTTCGGTTTTTCAGAAAATGTGACACAGATCTGATTCCCACATCATGTTGGATACTGGTATACAGGGATTCCACATCAAGTGATGCCAAGAATGTATGTTTGGATACCTGTATACCATCTATTCTCCTTAGAATATCTGTGGTGTCAAGTGTGTGGGAAGGAAGATTGGTTACATACGGTCTCAAAACTTGATCCAGATAAGTACTGGCAGGTTCATTGAGGGATTCTATGCCGGAGACAATAGGTCTTCCAGGGGGGTTAACGGCGTTTTTATGTAACTTAGGAATACTATAAAATGTGGCTATTTTAGGCTTCTCAACCATCATGTACTTAAATTCCTGTGGCGAGATTACTTTGTTATCCAGACCCTTCTGTAGAATTTTCCTCAGGCTTTTAGAGAAAGCCAGAGTAGGGTCCTGTTGTAACGCAGCATAACATTTTTTATCTTTTAGTAGCCTCACATTTTCTAAGACGTATTTGTCTTCTTCTAAGATTACAATGTTCCCCCCTTTGTCGGCGGGCTTGATAATAATCCCTTTTAATTCTGAAAGTTCTTTTAATGCACTTTTTTCATCTCTTGTGAGGTTTTCTTGACCCCCTCCTGTGGACATTTTTTGAAAATCTTTGGTGACTAGTTTGAGAAACATATTGATGTTGGTATCAGCACTTAGGGACGGCGAGAACTTGCTTTTGGGTCTGAGTGTGGTAAAGGGGCCGAGACCAGGAGGTCTATTCATCTCCTCCTCTAAGGATGACAGCATTTTGAGGTATTCACGGTCTTGGTCGTCAGTTAGCTCCATAAACTCCTGGGTTAGAGTCATATTTTCCCGTCTTTTATGGAATTTTTTAAGGGCCAACTTACGTCCAAAAAGATTAATATCTTTCACCCAAGTGAATACATCAAAGTTACATGCAGGGGTAAATGATAGGCCTTTTCTAAGGACTTGTTCTTGTATTGGGGTAAGGGTGATGTTAGTCAGATTAATGACTTGTAATTCATTCTGTTTGTTTGTTATTACTGACGATGCCGTCTCCGCCAGTTCCTCCCTCTCCCCCTGTATCCCCATATGTCTCTGTTCCTTAGTTTTTCTCTTGCCTCGTCTTGTTGTTCGCCACTGCCTCTTGGACCCCCACCTCGTCCACCTCTCCCCCGTTGTGATTCTAAAAAAGGAACCTGGGGATTGGTGATGTTTGTATTGTTGGGATTTGTATTGCTCTCCTCCACATCGGAGTTTTCCCATTCCGTGGACGAGTCGTGGTATTCCTTATTTTGGTTTTTATGTGGTTTGTAGATGTTACCAGTTTTGAAGTCATTTGCGTCTCGCAGAAATTTTGTATGTTTGCGTGCCTTTATTTCTTTTGTGAATTTTTCTATATTTTTCTTAAGTTTTGATTCTAATTCCACGTACTCAGGTTCCTCAGACCACTTGCCTGTCTGTGCAAGCTCTAGATCTAATTCCACTGTGGCTTCTTCAAGTTTAGTGGATTCATACTGTATTAACAGTGTCATTAATTCAGTCGAACAAGTGAAAAGTATACGTTCCCATTTTTTGATGAATGTTTCATCTTGAACTGCAAAAGCAGGGAACGTATTTATTCTGAGACCACGTGGTATAAACCCTTTGGTTATATAGTTTTTTAAACTTGTGGTTTCCCAGAAAAATCTTGTTTCTTTCTTAAATTTCTTTTCTAAATTTTGAAAGTATGTTTTAATGTCATCTGTAACACTCGGTATGTTATCTGCTTGATTCAGAGAAAACAGTTGATCAGCCTCCAATTGTCTTTCTTTGGAGGTGATTCTGTTTGTGAGAAAACCTGCCATATCATACGTGGTGAGCGGGCTTAGGATAATGAAAGACGCCGGCTGTACTGTTGCAGAGTCAAACTCATAGGAGTTTGTTCACGTCCTGTAGATTAGCTTTAAACTTTGATGTGGGCCACAGATGTGGATCCCACTAGCTAGAAATTAGGCATATGAGAGTCTCTGCTGGCACTGGCTAGCTCTAAAGTATACATACACAGCAGGGTTGTGACTACATCTTCCCCCCCCCTCTGGAAGGAGCTGACAAAGTGTGAGTCCTGGCTATCAGTCTGGAGTACTCTCATGAGGCTAATAACGGGGTATACTTACCTGCACCCTCCTCCTATTAGCGCTCCCATTGATTTGTCATCAGGGGGGTCTTTTCCCTATCTGGGTCTGCATTTGGCTCCCTGTGTATGCAGCAGTGTTATGCACCTCATTGCAGCCTTGTTACACAGGGTTGCACCACCAATGCCTTACTAATGCTCCCAGTGCCTGTGTATTATAACACCTGTGTAGAGTGCACATCAGTTGTTTCCCCCACAGGGTCATATACTGTGTGCATCCACTATATTCATACACTAATGTTGTGAGAATCTACAGTCTCTTGCATCTACTGTGCATCACACGAGTTATGACACTATCTGGTCATTTAGAGTGAATGCACATTAGAACTGCACAGTACACTTTTTTAGGTTTTAAATATATTTGTTATGTTTGCATTTTTCAATAAATAAAAGTTTATTATTTTTATTAGTAGGGCTGAGTGCATCACATAGGGTTCTTTCTCTCTCCTCCTATACTTAATGTATATCCCTGTAGTATACAGTATGTGTAGTTACCAGCATTTTTATGTGTACTTGTTCAGAGGCTGCACTCTTGGTTGGCAATATATAAAAACAAAAACAACAATGAAATTATTCTAGTCGCCAACGCGAAAAGTTACCAATATCACACACAGTTGGGGCTCAAAATCTGCTCATCCTCTCATTCGGGATCAGAGGGAAAAATGGGGGGTGATGAGTTGTGGGAATCGTGCTTGTTTTGTTTGTTTTGGCGCCTGAGCGTAGAAAGAAACCTCACATCTGGAAAGACTGCGTGTGTAGAAGACGCATTAGTGATAAAGCTGTAACTCACAGTGAGGCTTTCTAGGGGGAAATACACTGAGATGGGAAAACACAAACTAGGATACTCTCCTGAAAATATATTTAAAAAAACACAAAAAAAAAAATTTAAAAAAGCAGCAGTGTCATACAGACATGTTCATACGAGGTCCCCGACCGCAGTTTCACTTAATTTTTTGGTGCAAATGTGAGGCAACTGTAGAGTTAACCATTGTATTTCCCTCCCCCGGAACCCCTTTTTTTGTACAAGGATGGGAAGCAGGGGGCCCCCGAGCTGAACCACCTTATTGTGAGCTCCGGAACCCGCTGGTGCCCGAGGCACTTATCGGCAAAAATAACGCTGGCGCTTCCTGGAATTTAAATCCCCGGGGTCACGCGAGCGAGTTGCGGCTTCCTGTTGGGCCGTGTGACGCCGGAGATTTACAGCTGCATTTTTGTCTCCCCTGGGAGGGGGACAGGAATGAGCTATGTTTACCTGTAAGGATCACGGAAACCAGGAGAAGCTGAAAAGGCTCACGGGGGAGGCTGCCTTAAGCACATCCGTACCTGAACAAAGGGAGCCGCCCATTTATTCACATTCGCTGGACAACGAAGGACGTGATTCAAGAGGAAGAGGTGATCCCCCAAAGAGCCGACTTTTTGTAAGACAGAAACCTGCAAACCAGAAGGAAGTAAAATGAGTATAAAGAACGGTAACTCATCTAATCTGATTTTTACCACACGTCTCACAAATACCGCTTACAGATTTTAGTTACCAACTCATTTAGCAGTTGGTCAGGTTTAAGACACAATAAGCCCCTTTTCACAAAGCACTAGGTCTATGCACAGTTCTAAAGTCACTGCCTTTGAAGTGGGTGAATTCTGTACAAACCCTTGTCGGCTCTCCTTGTGACCTTGGATTATAAAATCTGCAGGACATTGTGCCGACATGTGCGTACATGGTCAGCTCTAAATAAGAAAATACATATGATTACAGTTCCACTTACAGTAGTACAAGTTAATAAATGGCCAACACCCATACCCTGATCTGCCGCACACATCTCGCAAGGTGCCTTTGCCTGCATACCTGTGTATTATTGATACTTTCTTGTGGCTGAGGATAAGTATGCCATTTCTCCACTGTTCTGAAATGTTCATGTTCTTTAAGCAACATGTAAAGCGTTTTGCAAGGATTTTCTCTCCTTCCCCAGTTTCTTTTCACGATTTCAGTTGTAATTACAGCCTTCCCATGGATTTTATTGCCTTGGATACTTCTTCTAGAAGGACACATGGTGCATAATCAGTGGTTTCTTCTCGCTTGTCCTCCACAAGGTTATGCCCTGTGTAATCTGTGTTCTTGTACAATTTAAAGTAGAAGTCCATCGTCTTGTTTGAGTGCAATGATTTGCTTCTTCCCAACCATAAGTCACTGCGTCGCCTTCTTTAAGCTTTTGTTATCCTAGATAGTCTTCCTCACCATCACAGTTACATTGTCTTACAATCTTGTTATACGTTTTCATTGCTTAATTTATTGTCGTTTCCTCATTAATTGTTTTCTCATTAGATATTTTCTTATCCTGTTTTTTTTTTATATAGCAATTCCTCCAGTTTTTTTCTGAGCTTTCAACTTCTATCTTCATAAATTGTCTGTTATTAAAGTGTGCTCTGGCATTTCGAGCAATCTGAAGCAATTTTTCAGCTCTAGTTGAAATTCTCTGCTGTTATTGAGGTTCTTGATGTTGATTGTTTACGTCTTCAATTTAATTCGTTTTCTTTCCATCTTTGCATTCAGATGTAATTTGCAGCGAATCAACCATGATCACTCGTTGCACAAAGCGGGTAAGGACTGTGCAGTCTTCAATAATGTGTTTCTTATGAGCTAGAATATAGTCGAGTTCAGTCTATTCTATTGATTCTATTGTGTCCATTCTATTTCCATTTTCAATTTGGATTCTTCTTGAAGAATGAATTAACGATGTAGAAGTGTACACATTCTGCAAATTTTACCAACCTCTCTCCACATTCATTCCTCTTGCCATAACCATGCTTACCACCGGATTCTTATAAATCTTTCTGCTGGGCACCAATCTTTGCATTAAAATCTCCCCTAACGATCATGCAGGTGACAAATTCCTCTGTAAGATGGTTGATTCCATGATAGAAGTCTTCCACTTCATTGACCGTGTGACTTGATGTTGGGGCATACACTTAGATAATTTGATGCCTATATCTGTAAACTGAATGACAATGCTTGCGTTTTTTCCGATGAACTTTCATACGTCACTGTCGTTTCTCCATCTCTTGTTAATGATGAAGCCTTCTCAACTGATTCTTCCATTACCTGTACCTCTGTAATATAATAGGTATCTGTTTTTGAGCTCAATAAGGCCTTCAGCTTTACTTCTTACTACGTGAAGACCAACATCATCCCTTTTTGAGGCTTCGGCGCTGCCAGTGCCCACACTGAAGCTCCGACAACAATATCCTGGCATTCTTTCCTCACTTTCGCCCACATTTCATCTACTGTGCCCATCTTCTTTACAGGTGTCCTGCCAATTAAAAGGCAGGACATCCTCCAGGACGTTGCGCCAGAGCTTGGGTTCAGCTTGTTCCTGTTAGACTCCTGCGTTCCTGTTTTATTTGTACCCAAACCTAGATCCAAGCCTGTGACCCCGACCTTGCACCTCTGCCAGGACCACTGCCTGTAATGCCAACCAGGCTCCATCGTCGCCTCCCTCGCTCACAGCCTGTGACCCCGACTACTATATTCTCAATTCAGGACTCTATCTCATGGTTTGGGTCAGTGATTTTATGTCCTAACTCAGCCCTGCGGGTCGCTTCCTGTCTAGAGACAAGCATTGTTACACCCTGTTAATCTTTTCAAGTTCGTCTTGCAGTGCTGCTTCACTGGAGAGAGTCTGGCACTTGTAGGTAGCTAGATTGAAGTTTGAATTTCAGCTTTTGCTTAACCGGAGATTCTTAGCACCCTCTGCCTTCATATCATCTTCCTCAACACCCTCAAGCCCAGGGACAATGCAGCGTCCGGAGAATAAGGGCCATTTCTTTTTGGTGTATTCCATATTTACGGTTTGAGGCCTTACTTGCCATGAGGCCTTATTTGCAGGTTGGCAAGTTCCTCTCCCACTTTAGCCAGGAATATGGTTACAGCTTTCATAGTATGGTTGAACCCAACAGTATAAGCACCACTATACATCTTCTTAAAACACCCATTGCCACCTTCCTGCCACTAAGGCAGTGAAATAAGGATTTGACGGAAGGAGTTTATATGTGTCCGTGAATAAAAATCAACAGAAAAACACTTAGACATGTCAGTTTTTTTCCGCTTGTGCTTCAGTCAAATGAAAGAAGCATGTTAATGGTGTTTTGTTTTTTTTTGTTTTTTTTTTACATTAGATGCTAAATCCGTAGATAGGAAAGTTTCTGCCCCATAAATCTGTCAGCAATTGTTTTAAGGATGGTGGAAATTACAGTGACTCCCACAATCACAAACCAATGCCCACATACACTGTGCTTTACACAGTGCATACACTGATGATGTGGTACTCCTTGTGTGAGATGTATGTCAAAATTGCTTCCATACATACTGTGGGCCCCGCAATGTTCTTCCTTCTTTTAGTAATCTTTTTAGTGCCGTACAAATCTCCGGTTCAGTAAATTGTTTTGCAATGTATTCTCAGAAGCTTCTGCATTAAAATGGTTGTGATTAAAGTATACAGCTAAGAACAGCACTGCGCTGTTTTAGTGATTGCACTGGCTTTGGAGAAGTGCAGTACATTAATTCTGTACGAGTATAAAATGATGTGCATCGGTTTTGAAACATTGCAGATTTCTTTTTCATCTGTATTGTTAACACATGAAAAAGTGACCTGTGGGGGTAAAAAAGCAATTCCCCCCAGAAACAAAAATATAGGGATAAACTAGTTTTCACTGGTTTATTATTTTACTGGCACCAGCTGTTACCACGACAACCTCGGTTTTAATATGTGAGGAGGACAATAACCATTTTGATTTTCCTGGTTTGCACATTTTCAGTAAATATCTCCCGAATTTAAAAAGAAAAGCATTGCTAAATACAGCAGACGAGGGAATTCACAATGCTATGGAAGGAAGCGCGTTTATGGTGAGAATAATTTCTGCTTTAAGAAACCGCTCCACATTTGATTGCAACTGCAAAGAACCCTTGTATTGGTTCATTAAGAAGGTATCTTAAACCACGTTGGATCTGGCAATGGGGGGAGGGGGGAATGCAAACAGCAACTATATGAGTGAGAATATCGAACTGTTGCTCACACTATGTTTCTAGAGAGACTTACAGTACATAAATAACCGGACTTACCAGCTTCTGAAGCCAGAGAAAAATATCATTCTGAAACGGAGCATCTTCAATGACTCTGCGCGTGAAGCTGAAAAGGACGCTTATACATTCTTTCAGCAGAACAGCATCGGAATGAGAACCTTCTTGTTTGTAGGAACCTAGAAAAAAAAATCCACGGAAAACTAGTGAGAAAATAGGATATACAGTACATCAAATAAATGTATACTGTATGCTGAACAGTGCAATGGCCAATCTGTTCTAGTGGTTGAGCACATGTGGAATGACCTCAAAGGTGCAATTTGGCCACAAAACACGCAGGCTGTTACTATGCAACATAAAAACCAGCCCCCCACCTAGCACAACTGTAAGAAGACTATAGGACTAAATCAAGTGGCGCAAGATTAAAACCTAACTAAACAAGAGTAGAGGTTTCCCCACTGTAGAGGTTTCTCTGTTAGATGGGTTGTTAGTTACTTGGGACCAGCAGCCCCAATATTTTTCTGAGCATCTGTTTTGAAGTAGAAGCAACAAACATTCGGCAGTGAGTAACCAGACCATGCATGGCTTAGGCTGCGCTTATAGTACAGCAACGGTGACGTCACGCTGCGGTCGCTGGAAAAATCAAATTGACTTTACTTCCAGCGATCGTGACCAAGCCGTTGCGCCGCTTCTACTATAAGCGCATGCGACAGCGGCAATACATTTGTTATGCCGCGACGTCGCATCGCTGTCGCCGTCACTATAAGCACAGCCTTATGCTGCAATATCTCGCATGGTAATGTAATTATACATGTACACACACAAGCATACATTAACTACATGCATATATACAGTATGCAGGAGAAAAAGCAGCACCTTGCAGAATCTGCACAGACCCAGTCAGACAGCCGCTCATACTGTACGTACACACAAGCAAAATGACCATTACAAGAACAGCACCAGTAGCACTCAAGTTTAAAAATGAATAAACTTTTTTTAAATCATACCACCACAATACTGCTTGATCTTTTCATCCCAAAAGGAAACGGCTTGTATTTTGCGGTTACAATACACAGAAATGGCATTCTTACTCTATTTTTTTTCCTTCCAGAGTGCTGGTCATATGCCTCTTAGGACCATTTAATCATGTGTGGTACCTGAAGCCTTCTCTGACTGATACATCTTTACAACGCTTAGCAAGGTGGTTTACTAAAGTGCCCTGGCAGCCAAATTGGGACAACACCAGTGTAAAGGAAGACTTTAGTAAATAAACCTCTAAGAATTTAAGTATGTGTATACTGTATAAACAAGTGTGTGCATGTGCATTATATATACATATATACATATACATATGCATGTACATACATACAAATGCATGTACATACATACAAATACCAGAAGCTTGAGAGCTGCAGAGCGATCCGGTGACATCATTGTAGCCGTGCTACAAGTGCACATGTAGAAGAGATTTGTAGCGCTGCTGCAGGGAGACCTGCACAGTTCTTCACTTCCTGGTTTGTTGAAGATGCACTGTGATTGGCTGTGCAAATCACGTGATGCGGCCGTATTGTGAAAAAAACAAAAATGTCCTCAAGAGACAAACGCTCTGCAGTACGTAGCGCCACTTACGTTGCGCTTGGTATGTGCACTCTTCATGGTTTTGTTTCATTTGTTTTTCATGCGCATGTAACGGGTATTCCACCCCACCCAATCGCAGATATAGTGTGGGTGCGGAGAACATACAGTGTTACCAGGTGTGGTGCTTTACCTGTTAAGCTCACAGGAGGGCTGAGCTTCCGCCACGGGGAACCTGGGGCAATTATATTAAGAGTAAGAGTAACCTTGCACTCGGTGCAGCGCATCCACCTGCGGTGGTTCCTAGCAGAGCAGGAATTGTTCCTCGCAGGACACATACAAAATAACTCGCACACCGTAATGTATAATAACATACTTTTACTTGGGAACAACATACAACACAAATACTATCAACATAAAATAACAGGTGTCCCTCTCTAGAGGCGACACGGACTACGGCGTCGCGCAGGACGCTTCCCCAACACCGGATGATCCCACCCCGTGTCCATAGGATCCCCACCCAATGTCCCGCACTCTTGCAGAGAGAGAGAATATGGGTGACTGCGCAGATACTATTAAACTACTGGGCCCGTTGATGCACTTGTAGGGTTAGAGTACCTGCCGAGCACTCCAGTGCTCGGATCTGCAACGGCTTCGAAAAGGAGAGTGAGTTGGGGCCTTCCTGGGATATAGGGGACCATACGCGGTGCGGGAGCTTCACTCGCTCCCTACACCCTTCCTTCCCCTGCACCCAGCTCCAACTGATGTAAGTGACAGGGTCCCTAACCTGAGGGCTGTCCGTGGCAACACTCACTCTACTGGGTGAGTCAGGGCTATCTCGGGCCTTGGGGGTTGCTGGCCTAGTACAGGGAGTCACTGACTCCTGTACCCTACCTCCTTCCCTTGGCTGCTCCTGGCTCTGACTGACTGCGTAGTGCCAAACCCACACAATGTATCTCCTTGATCCTGCAGAGTCATCCTCCAGCCCTATTGGCTCCCTGGGGTCATGTGGCTCTGCCCCTATGCACCCTGGGGGCTGACAGTCCTGCACTGCGCATGCGCGAGCTGTTTGGGGGCCTCCCGCGCTAGCTGGCTCCTGCGCAACAGCCATCGCAATGGCGGCGCCCTGCTCCTCGAGCCGCCGGGACCCTCGCGACGCGACCGCGGCCTTAGCAACGGCCCGATCGCGTCCCCGGCAACCGGCCTGCTCGCGTAGATAGCGCGCTACTCCCTGCTCCGGCCCCCACCTTTGGAAGCAGCCGTCGGGTCCGTCGCTGGCTCCGGCGGCACCCGCGACCACGCTGCTCCAAGGGAGGGGGGTCTCTAGGAGCTGCTGGAGACCAGGGCTACACGCACTATGTCACTGGATCGCTTTGCAGCTCTGCAGTTTTTGGTATAATTGAGGCCCAAGGCATTCAACGGAAAGCGGGCAGACGGATACCGAGGACCACATGTATGTATGTATGTATGTATGTATGTATATATATATATATATATCTATGTATTTGCATAACTATGTGTACGCGCATATCTTGATGGCATACTTTATATTAAAAAAATTAAAAAGCACTGCTGCTTCAGGGAGCACAGGTTACATGCCACAAATGGCAGAAGCAAAAAAGTATTTAATTAAAACTACTGTAAATAATATATTTTTGATGTTGTATGAGCCACATATCAATACAAGTGACAATCTGAACAAATTACCATGTTCTGGATGGTAAACAGCCACAGATCTCAGAAATGGCGAGTTGTTGACTAATTCATAGATATAAGATTCAACCTGTAGTCGGGACAACACGGAGGTATAAGAGTGCAGGGCAAACGTTTGGTGCAAGTGATCCGATTTGAGCTCAAACAGCCGCTTCAGGTCTCCCAATGCCGAGGTGTTCACTTCTGCGGTCTGGTAGTGGTGGTATCCAACTACTTTAGCCTGATCTTCGCAAAGACCCTGTAGAGAGAAACACATCACACCATTACCACAGGGCCATTACCACAGGGCCATTACATGCATAACAATGATTTAGACGGAGACAGGCTATATGGAACCAGGGCTGGACTTTGACCTTTTGAGGCCCTAAGCTATGTCAAGTTTAAAGCTGCAGTTCAAGCAATATCCTGCATGTGTGGGGGTTTTTTTTAATAAATCAGTTCTGTAGTAAGAAAAAATACTTTTAGCATTTTCTGTTTTAAAAAAAAAAAACAACTTTGAAAGTCCAATTTTCTTGTATTCTATTTTAACAAGCATGTTTGTTCCTATAGCAACCATTTACATTCCCCAGATCTAAAGATGTCGCCAAACTTCGCCAATCAATAGACGGAGAACGAATTGACCGGCAGCTATGCAGTTCTTTAAGTAGAGATTGCCCACATAAAACTATTGAAGTTAAAAAAAACAAAACGGGAGCTTGAACTGCAGCTTTTAGAGGCTCCAAAAATTAGAAATCTATTATTCTGACTGAAGGGACCATTGAAAATATAAAATGAATGAAAGCATTATACTAACCTGGTTATATACAAAGATGACGGTGTAAAGCTAAAATGAACAGTGTTTGCACATCAAATTTTAATATTAAAACATTTGATTTTGTGATCTTTGGAGAGCAAAGTCATTGATGTCTTCAAATGATAAGCTACAGAGTTAGTCACTTTTGATTCACTTTATGCTTATGGTCATATTTGAACGAAAATGTCCATATTTATAGTGAATCTTTTTTTCCCCCCATATCTTCTTTATCCGTCATCCGATTTTAAAACTTGAAATGCATTCATAGTTTTTCTATTGTGAGGCCCGAAGCTGTAGCGTAGTTAGTTTATGTGCAAGTCTGGCATTGTATGGAACCCTTTAGTCTGACGTCAGAAGTAGTGTTTACAACTCCAAATGAATTGTTAGCATTTGCACAGTGTATAACAGGAGATCCTGATATAATAACCTCCTTAGTGCCAGGAGGGTCTGAAATGAATTACAGAGTTTCTACAAAAAAAAGAGAAATAACAGCAGGCTCTCCAGAGCACTAACCCATCCCACACCCATTTAGGAATCCACAAAAAAACGTATTACAATGAGTTTATTTAAATTGTATTAATTATGATTATAGGCTAACGCTGTTAAATTCCGGCACTATTGAAATCCCTGCTCTGATTGGATTGGATAATGCCCAAAATTTTAACAACTCAGTAATGGCCCAGAATTTTCGGCACCCTGCCATGTGTTTCAGCCAATTATCTTTCAGTTCTCATTCATAAAGAGTGAGATTTGCTCTCAGACAGGAGGCAACAGCAAGGCACTGACTCCTCCCCCACCCTGCCTGCAGAGAGCTCTGCACAGGAGAGAGGGGAAACGTTTGTGTGTCTGCTGTGTGTTTTGTGGGTGTAATGGGGGCCAGCAAAGTGTTTTATTGGTGTGTGTGTGTGTATATATATATGGGTGGATTTCAGAGGATACTGGTAAATTTCTCACCCAACAGCATCCAAAAATGCCAGTTTTATATATCATCCCAAAAATACACAAGTCTGTCACCAATCCACCGGGCAGACCAATAATCTCTGCTAGATCTTCATTATGCCATCCACTGTCCCAATATGTGGATTTCCCCCTGCAGCCGTTGGTTACATGTATGCCCACATACGTCAAGGATACAACAGACTTCATGGCGCGTATCAATACATTGACGTTTGATCCATCTAACAGTATATTGGTTACGCTTGATATAACGAGCCTATATACAAACATCCCACATTGTGAGGGTTTGGATGCCATCCGGAGCAAATTGACGAATAGGATTACACCAGGTGGACCACCATCAGAGTTCCTTCTACTTCTTGTAGAAATCATTCTAAACAAAAAAAAAATCAGATTTGAGAGGACATACTATTTGCAATTGAGTGGGACAGCCATGTGCTCTAACATGGCACCTTCATATGCCAATTTATATATGGACATTTATGAGCAAACCCATATTTTACATGATGCCCCATATGCACAGCACATACAAATGTATTTACGCTACATCAACGACATTTTTATCTTATGGAGTGGGAACCATACTGAATTAAACATCTTTTTGGAACATCTGAATCATATCCCATCCAAAATAAGATTCACTATGTGTTACAGTGATCTGGAAATATCATTCCTAGACACAATGGTGTACAAGAGTGGCGATAGATTGGCTACGCGTCTTTATCAGAAGGCAACAGACAAGAACACCATACTCCACGCAACAAGTCACCATCCGGTTCCTCTCAAAAAAGGTTTACCCTATTCCCAACTACTAAGGGTGAAACGTATTACGAGTGATCCAAGTCTATTGGAGGGAGCCTTGATGTCAATGGCAAATCGTTTTCTCGAGAGGGGGTACAGCCCTGCAGATGTAAAGTATGCACTGGACAGAGTTAACATACTGGATGAGAAATCCCTGGGAAGCAGTTATCAAAAGGTGGAACAAAAGGCCAGATTCAATGTGATCAGTACATTTAGTACGGCTTCTACACAAATCCAACGCAGTGTGAAGCGGAACTGGCATGTCCTCGCACAAGATGATAAGATAGGACAACCCTCAATTGGAGACATGATTACTCAATCCGATCCAGTTGAAAAATATGCCAAAAGCAATACATGGCTAACTCTCAAACCAGGCTCTTACAAATGTAAAGGTTGTACAAACTGTCAATACATGCAGGTTGGATCAACATATTGTCATCCACATAGTGGGGTGAAGATTAAAATACAACAATTCCTTAACTGTGAATCCAAGTTTGTAATATACTTGATCAAATGCCCTTGTGGGTTGGTCTATATTGGAAAAACAGCTGGAATGTTAAAGGAACGTATTGCCATTCACAGGTCAACTATACGCAAAGCACTGTCATCAGATGCAAATGACCAGGAGCTCAAATGCCTTCCGGTTGCCAAGCACTTTAGAGATCAAAAACACTCATTGGCAACCTTCAGATGTATGCCCATTTTGCAAATCCCAGTGCCCAGTCGAGGGGGGGGACAGAAATAGACTCTTATTACAAAGTGAGGCTAGACACATTTTTGAACTTCGGACTATGGCTCCATTTGGCCTTAATGAAGAATTGCATTTGGGGTGCTTTTTGTGATGATTATATTTTATTGCAGACAGATTCCTTCTGTTTTGGGATACTTTATGTTCACTTTTTATTCACGTGGTTTTTTGTTTACACACGCACTTATATTGTTTGGTGGCATGTTTAATGGGCTTTGTTCATCAATATAATATGTTGATTTTTCTTTGCGTTATACATGAGAGATATAGAGTTTGTGCAAGTTAATTTTATGTAATTAATGAAACGTATTGTGCTATATGTGTATATATATTTATTATAGACTTACAAGCGTTTCCTCTATGCACTATAGCTAAAGTGCATACTATCAATCTCTATATAATCTTGTGTTATATGCAATCAGTTTTATTATATTTATTATATTTAATATAATCAATATCCATGTACTTGCTTATTTCATATAGGTGAAGCCATGGCAACATTATAACTCATTAATGCCTTACATTATAGTAAATGGTGTGTTTATGTATACTTCTGCTGTGTGTCTTGTGGCCCTTTAGTTCAATATAAATGCTTTTTTGTGTAGCCAGGTCACCTTTTTCTCCCTGGAGACCCCCCTTCCCTAGCGCAGCTCGATCGCGGGTACTGAAAAACCCGACGGCTGCTTCCAAGGGTGGGGGCTGGAGCAGGGAGCAGAGCGGTTTCTCCTGCCTGCGGCCGGTTGCCGGGGACGCGATCGGGCCGTTGCTAAGGCCGCGATCGCATCTCTAAGGTCCCGGCGGCCGCAGAGCAGGGCGCCGCCATTACTCCACCACTTGCGCATGCGCAGTGATCGCGCGAGTGTAGGAACTAGCCAGGAGAGTCGCGCGAGAGGTAGGGAGAGATTGCGGCGGCCATTAGGGGTTAGTGTAGGCGCAGGGACGACGCGCACGCGGCCCCAATGTAAGTACAGCCTCCACGGGACTACAACTCCCATGAGGCTTAGGGTCAAGCACACCAGGTGCTTCATAGGAGCCAATAGGGCTGCAGGATCTCTAAGAAGCAAGTGGATACATTTGGCGGGCTGGAGCTACGGGCAGTCAGAGTCAGGAGCCCAAGGAAGGAAGGAGGTAGGGTGCAGGAGCCGGAGACTCACTGCCCTAAGGCCCTAGTTAACCCTGTATCACCCCAGGTTAGTGAGTGTTGCCAGGGATAGTCTCAGAGAGGGACCCTGTCACTCATGGTAGTCAGAGCTGGGGAATAGTCAGGGATAAAGGGGGCTGAGGTTAGTCTGCAGAGCGTTGCGGCAGGCGTTTAGGTGACTTAGTGGCACGAGACAGCTGGGGGGTTCATAGCGGTAACCAGTCCGGGGAGCCATAGCCCAGGGTCCGTGTTGCGAGTGGCGAGGCGCTGGGGGGTTCATAGCGGTAACCAATCCGGGGAGCCATTGCCCAGGGCGGCGTTGCGCGTAGTAAGAGGCAACTGGGGGGGTTCATAGCTGTAACCAGTCCGGGGATCCATGGCCCAGGGCCCGTATTATGAGTAGGGTGGGTACAAGACCTACCTATATAGGATAGGCAACCCCGAATGCCCTAGGAGATTGACCCTTAAGCCACTTAAGGATGCTGTGCTATAGGGACGGCCTATAGTGCAGGGGTGTCACGTTGCTGTTCCTGGAAAGCGGTTGGACCCACGTTGGGGTCCACAGAGACTGTGTTACTGTCTGCAGGAGTTCGGTTGGAGGAGTCCTCGTCGACGGACCCTTTTAGAAGAGTGTTGCGGGCCCGAGCATCGGAGTGTTCGGAAGGTATTTCTACACATGTGCACCAACAGGCCTAATAGATAACTTAGTGACTGCGCAGTCACCCAGTGACTATCTCTGTAGGAGTACGGGACATTGGGTGGGGTTCTTGGGACACTGGGTGGGATCACCTGGTGTCGGGGAATCGTCCTGCGAGACGTCACTGTCAGTGTCCCCTCGTGAGAGGGACACAGGTTATTATTATTCTTTGTAGTAAAGTCATTAGTTATAATATAAATCACTGTGTGTGTGGTTTCTGATTGGGTTCCTATGTAGGGTCATTCTACACTTTCCTAGAATCCTACATAGGTGGAGGTGCTGAACCAAGAAACGTTCCAGAGGATTCACCCCAGGCTCTCATTAGCGGAGGCTCAGACCTCCTGTGAGCCTGCAGGTATACGCACCACACCGGTAACACTACATGTTCTACTCACCCACACTATATATGAGATTGGGTGGGGTGGAATACCCGTTACATTTGGAGGCGCTGCTGAGAGAGACCTGGGGTGCCCTGTTCCATTTTTTTCAAATTGTCCAAGTCCTATTTTTTTTTGTCCACCATGATTGTCAAGTCCGGACACGAGGTCCTCGCCTGGGCCTTGAGGATAAATAATCTTAGTCCCCGCCGTGTGGTGGCCTTAGAAGGCGTTCCCGCCAATATATCTGAAGATGAGATCTATGAGCATATGCGCAAAATCCCTGGATGGCAGCACGCTCTTCTTATAGACTTAGAGCCAGCTTCCACGTCCCCGTGGAGATCGCGGCTTTTTGTTGTGTCATCCTCAAGGGATATATGCCCGTCCGAGTCACCGTCCATGTTATTTATGCCCGGGTGTCCCCCTGAGGGTTACCCTTTAGTATACGCTGACCCCGCGCCATGGCAACTTCCTCCAAGTGAGATGCGTGCACGTGATACCGCTCCCAAGGCGCAGAATGATTTTGCAGAAAACCATCCGGGATTGGCGGGAAAACCAGAGCCCCGCCCCCGTAATGTGAGTGACTCAGTGCAGAGCCAGAGCCACTCAGTGATAGAGCACACCCCTCCTTTAAATTCCACCAGGGGGAGTGAGCACAGTGAACAGCCATTAGACCCGTCTGTTCACCAGGAGGAGGAGGAAGGCATTGTCGTAGACATGGAATATTTTCTTTCTGAGCAGGAAACCGAGATAGACTGTCAAGGGATACACCCTTGTGTGTATGTGGCCTGGCGCGCGCCAGGAGTAGATTCTCTTCTCTTCATATGCTCCTGCCTGCAAGAAGCCCACGCTCAGGGAGCCAACGTGGCTCAAGGACCCCTCGACTTCAGGACAGTCGAGGTGGAAGGAGAAATGGGCATACAGTGTTTTAGCCCCACGTGCGGCTGTTCTAGAGAGACATTGACATGGTGGTCCTACTGTGAATGTTGCGGTGTGCGGTTACTGAAGTCTATTGTGCCCCAGCATGCAGAAGTGTCCAGTGAAGAGGTTGAAGTCCCATCGGTGGCGATGCGCCTACCGGCGAACCACCCCAGCGGTGATGCCGAGGATACAGAGTCTGCTGTGGGTCCATGTACCCTGGAAAAGGTGTATCCCGATGTTGCGGACCCTGCTGTGGGCCCGTGTGCCCTACAATGGTCAGTCCGACCTACTACAGAGGTACCATCGGTCCTAGGCGTGGGACCAGTACCTACAGACGACCAGGGTGAGTCGACTGCCCCAGGGGTGTCGGGGGTGAGCCTCCAGGTGACCGCGGAGCACGATGGCTCCTTAAGTCTGGTCGCCCGGGCGAAGGGCTCCCCTCTGCATCGCGTCCTGGTGGAGGTGTCCTCATTAGAAGGTAGCTGTCCAGAGAAGAGAGTGGACCAGTGTCTACAGCCGATCCTTCCGGAAGAGGAGAAGCCCATCGTCAGCCAGCCGAGTGGTAAGGAACCCCCTTGTTCCCCACCGACTCCGATGGAGGTGGCCGTGAAAAAGGCCAAAGCTACGGTTCCTGAGCGGAGTGTGAGCCCGTGTGCTCCGACGCAAGTGGTCCCAGGACTGGGATCCAACGCTCCCGAGTTTTCAGCGCGTAAGTGGACTGCCCCAGAAGTGCCGGGGGCAGGTCCCGATACCACCAAGGTGGGAACTGACAGCGTCCCCGAGGACCTGTTGGCCACCGTAAATCACCGCAGGGGTAAGGTGTCTACTTTTTCCCCCCTGCCAGGTGAAACCGAGACATTGTCCAGTGCTCGCTTCTCAGTGGAAGCCTCGCAAAACTATAGGGACAAGGACTGTGTAAAGGGAGATCCAGGGAGACTGGCCTCCTTTAAGCCCAAAAAGGAGCGTGCCATTCGCCAAGTAGTGGACGGCGGGAAAGGTCCTGGCCTCCTGGTCTACCGCATCCCTGCCGCGGATGACCGGGTAAAGGTCTGCTTCAGAGACACTGTGCTACTCCTTCCACCAGGGGGAGGAAGTAGCGAAGAGCCAGTAGCTGTCGCTTTAGGGTGTGCTCTCCGAGAGATTCACCCCGGGGAGGCTCACGGACGCAAAAGTGAGGTACCCCCATCTGATCAGTTAGGGGCACCCCACAAATGGTCTCAGCAAGCAGCTGATACTCAGCTGGCCTCGGGTAATAATGGGTGTGATGTGTCAGGTTTCATGGATGTTGCAGCCGATCTGTTAAGTGTACGGGTTATGCCATGCCATTTTTCACTGTGTAAAATTGTGCCATGTGATGTCGTTCCCCAAGCGAGGGCGTTGGGTGTTTCACCAGGGGGAGAGTGTAGCCAGGTCACCTTTTTCTCCCTGGAGACCCCCCTTCCCTGGCGCAGCTCGATCGCGGGTACTGAAAAACCCGACGGCTGCTTCCAAGGGTGGGGGCTGGAGCAGGGAGCAGAGCGGTTTCTCCTGCCTGCGGCCGGTTGCCGGGGACGCGATCGGGCCGTTGCTAAGGCCGCGATCGCATATCTAAGGTCCCGGCGGCCGCAGAGCAGGGCGCCGCCATTACTCCACCACTCGCGCATGCGCAGTGATCGCGCGAGTGTAGGAACTAGCCAGGAGAGTCGCGCGAGAGGTAGGGAGAGATTGCGGCGGCCATTAGGGGTTAGTGTAGGCGCAGGGACGACGCGCACGCGGCCCCAATGTAAGTAGTAAGTACAGCCTCCACGGGACTACAACTCCCATGAGGCTTAGGGCCAAGCACACCAGGTGCTTCATAGGAGCCAATAGGGCTGCAGGATCTCTAAGAAGCAAGTGGATACATTTGGCGGGCTGGAGCTACGGGCAGTCAGAGTCAGGAGCCCAAGGAAGGAAGGAGGTAGGGTGCAGGAGCCGGAGACTCACTGCACTAAGGCCCTAGTTAACCCTGTATCACCCCAGGTTAGTGAGTGTTGCCAGGGATAGTCTCAGAGAGGGACCCTGTCACTCATGGTAGTCAGAGCTGGGGAATAGTCAGGGATAAAGGGGGCTGAGGTTAGTCTGCAGAGCGTTGCGGCAGGCGTTTAGGTGACTTAGTGGCACGAGACAGCTGGGGGGTTCATAGCGGTAACCAGTCCGGGGAGCCATAGCCCAGGGTCCGTGTTGCGAGTGGCGAGGCGCTGGGGGGGTTCATAGCGGTAACCAATCCGGGGAGCCATTGCCCAGGGCGGCGTTGCGCGTAGTACGAGGCAACTGGGGGGGTTCATAGCGGTAACCAGTCCGGGGATCCATGGCCCAGGGCCCGTATTATGAGTAGGGTGAGTACAAGACCTACCTATATAGGATAGGCAACCCCGAATGCCCTAGGAGATTGACCCTTAAGCCACTTAAGGATGCTGTGCTATAGGGACGGCCTATAGTGCAGGGGTGTCACGTTGCTGTTCCCGGAAAGCGGTTGGACCCACGTTGGGGTCCACAGAGACTGTGTTACTGTCTGCAGGAGTTCGGTTGGAGGAGTCCTCGTCGACGGACCCTTTTAGAAGAGTGTTGCGGGCCCGAGCATCGGAGTGTTCGGAAGGTATTTCTACACATGTGCACCAACAGGCCTAATAGATAACTTAGTGACTGCGCAGTCACCCAGTGACTATCTCTGTAGGAGTACGGGACATTGGGTGGGGTTCTTGGGACACTGGGTGGGATCACCTGGTGTCGGGGAATCGTCCTGCGAGACGTCACTGTCAGTGTCCCCTCGTGAGAGGGACACAGGTTATTATTATTCTTTGTAGTAAAGTCATTAGTTATAATATAAATCACTGTGTGTGTGGTTTCTGATTGGGTTCCTATGTAGGGTCATTCTACACTTTCCTAGAATCCTACATAGGTGGAGGCGCTGAACCAAGAAACGTTCCAGAGGATTCACCCCAGGCTCTCATTAGCGGAGGCTCAGACCTCCTGTGAGCCTGCAGGTATACGCACCACACCGGTAACACTACATGTTCTACTCACCCACACTATATATGAGATTGGGTGGGGTGGAATACCCGTTACATTTGCATAAAGGAATTTCTAAACAGTAGATGGTGTGGTATACTGTGAGCCAATATTGGACTTCGTCCACAGGTTTCATATTGTGCTGTGCACATGTGCAGTATATATTGGGCAGCAGTGTATCACATTTGTGATTACACTGGCCCTTTAAGGTGCACACGACCAGCTATAGTTGAATTGAGGTGCCAGGACTGCTGTGCTAACCCCATGGATGTTTGCATAGATATAGCAACATGTTTTTGGGTTGTTAGATAGCTTTGAACTGTTTATTCATCAACATAGAGGCTTTCCTATTGTATTACATAGCACTCGTGTTGCACATGCTCAGTAGACCCTGTCAGGATCGAATGAGCCCTGTGGGCACCCATAGTACACCAGCACTGTTTCTTACTTCCTGATTAAGATGGTGGTGCGTTCCAGCATAGGGCTGCGGTCCACAGCAGCTAGTAATACAAGAGTTTGGCGTTTTTTTTGCTTTTAAACACCGGTGAGCATGATTATTTATCACTTTGGTGTAATTGATGTGGGTATATAAGGGTATACACTAGCATTCACACACTGCACGTCCCTGAGGAAGGTCACTGTATGATGACCGAAACGTTGGATGCAGTGCCTATGTATTTGTCTTGAATACATCTACTTTGGTGTGTGTGTGTGTGTGTGTGTGTGTGTGTGTGTGTGTGTGTGTGTGTGTGTGTGTGTGTGTGTGTGTGTGTGTGTGTGTGTGTGTGTGTGTGTATGTATATATATATATATATATATATATATATCTTTTATTGGTGTGCGTTTTGTGGGTGTAGAGTGGCCAGCAGATTCTGTTTTGCTGCTCTGTGTGTGTCTGCTGTGTGTGTTTTGTGGGTGGAGGAGGGGTGCATGGTGTTTTGTTGGTGTGTCTGCAGTGTGTGGATTTACAGGGGGGCTGCAGGGGGTGTAGAGAGGGGGCTGTTGGTGTGTGTTTTGTGGATGTAGAGGTGGCAGAGTCTGTTTTGTTGGTGTCTGTCTGCAGTGTGTTTTGTGGGTGTAGAGGGGAGCTGCAGAGTGTGTGTGTGTGTGTGTGTGTGTGTGTGTGTGTGTGTGTGTGTGTGTGTGTGTGTGTGTGTGTGTGTGTGTGTGTGTGTGTGTGTGTGTGTGTGTGTGTGTGTGTAGGAGGAGGGCTGCAGAGTGTTTTGGTGTGTGTGTCTACAGTTTTGTGGGTTTACATGGGGCTGCAGTGTGTTTGTGAGTGTCGAGTGGGTCTGCTGTGTGTGGTGTTGTGTGAGGGCTGAAGTGTGTTTTGTGGGTGTAGAGGAGGGGGGGCTGCAGTGTGTAGGGGGGACTGCAGTGTGTTTGTGTGTATAGAGGTGGGGCAATGGGTATGTACAATTTCCTTTTAATAAAATTGCAGTAAAAGCAAAAGAATGTAGACGATCATGCTGATAAAAATCAATGACTACAAAAGTGTACAGGCAGTCCTCGTTTTACGACGAACAGCTTATCCGACGCTAGTCAATGCATCCCTATGGCCCGTTTTACGACGCCCGAACGGCTTATCCGACGCTCTTACGACGCTTTAACAAATTGCAACAAATGTCCAATCAGAAGGCTGCAGGCTAGGGAAATCATTCTGAACAGTCTGTGTGAAGGTTTGGTGGTGTATTTTAGGCCCTACACCATGGCTGATCAAAGCAAAGTGCTGTTACTCCAAAAAGGAATAGAAAATCTATTACTTTGGAGACCAAACAAAACATAATAAAGCGCTCTGAGAAAGGAGAGACAAACACAGAAATTGGACATGCTTTGGATATACCTCGCACAACTATTGTGACAATAATCAAAGACAAGGCAAGAATCTTGGAACAGATCAAGTGCTCAGCACCTATGCAAGGTACAACAATAAGGCAACGTGCTGGGCATATTGCCGAGGTAGAAAAACTCCTCATCATATGGCTAGAAGATCAATCCCAGCGTCATGTGCCTATTAGTTTAGCCTTAATTCAGGCCAAGGCTTTGAGTCTGTATGAGGACATTAAGCAACAGCATGGAGAAGGGACCACTGAGGAAACTTTCACTGCAAGTAAGGGCTGGTTTATGCGGTTTAAAGAGAGGGCAAACTTGCATAACATTAAAGTGACCGGTAAAGCTGCTAGTGCTGATGAGGAGGCAGCTAAAACCTTCCCTGTTACATTGGCCAAAATTATAGAGGACGGTGGCTATTGCGCACGTCAAGTGTTCAATGTTGATGAGACTGGGCTCTACTGGAAGAAAATGCCCAATAGAAGCTACATTGCAAAAGAGGAAAAATCTATGCCTGGGTTTAAAGTTGCACAGGACAGGCTGACTCTTCTGGTTGGATCTAGTGCTGCAGGTGATTTCAAGCTAAAACCTTTGCTTGTTTATCATGCAGAAAACCCTAGGGCATTCAAGGGTTATGCAAAGAGCACACTTCCAGTGATTTGGAAGTCCAACCATAAGGCATGGGTAACAGGGAGCCTTTTTGAGGACTGGTTCCAGCATCAATTTATTCCAGCTGTGCAATTATATTGCCTGAACCAGAACCTCGATTTTAAAGCATTGCTGCTCCTGGACAATGCTCCTGGCCATCCCGTGTACCTGGATGACCATCATCCAAACGTCATGGTGGTGTTCATGCCCCCCAACATCACCTCATTGATACAGCCGATGGACCAGGGGCTTATCGCTTCCTTCAAGGCCTACTATCTTAGGCGAACATTTGCCCAGGCCATTAGAGCAACTGATGTGGAAGGTGGTCCAACCTTAAAAGAATTTTGGAAGGGTTACAACATTCTCCATGCAGTAAGAAACATCGGAGAGGCATGGAATGAGGTGAAACAATCCAATTTAAATGGAGTTTGGCGTAATTTGTGCCCTGATTTTGTGTCTGATGTCCAAGGCCTTACAGAGACTGTTGCAGAAGTTACAGAAACTGTTGTGCAACTGGCCAGAGATCTCAACTTGGAGGTGGAAACCGAGGATATTGAGGAGTTGCTCGCCTCACATTCTAACGAGTTGAGCAATGAAGACCTCATGCAATTAGAAGAGCAAAAAATTGCTGAAGAGGAGGCCCACCAATCTGCTGATGTGGCACAGCCACGTAAATCATTGTCAACCAAAATGTTGGCTGCGGCATTCAAGCACATTGATAGAACACTGGCCATATTTGAGGACAATGACCCTAACATTGAACGTAGTTCAACAGTCAGTCGTGGGGTGTCTAACCAAATCAGCTGCTATAGAGAGATCTACACGTAGAAAAGGAAAGGATCTGTCCAGACTTCAATGAAGAGATTCTTCAAGAGGCCGAAACCTTCAACTCCACCTACATCACCTCCAAAAAGTCCGTTGTCTGTTGAAGATCCCCCCCGCCCCAATCATCTTCCTCCAATAATTGGTGTTTTGTTTTTTTTGTTGCTCATGTACATTTCTGTACAGAACACAGCATAGTTTTATTTTTATAGTTTTATTTTACAGTTCTGGAATCAATAAATATAATGTTTCCATCATAATCTATGTGTGTGCTGCATATCTTATTGCTTGAGTAACATTTTCTGTGTAGTATAGCATTAAAAATGCCTTCAGGTTTAAACAGTGTTCCTATGGGAAAACGGGTTTCGCTTTACGACGCTTCGCTATCCGACGCCATTTTGAGTAACGCATTGCGTCGGATAACCGAGGACCGCCTGTATCTTTTTTATGAAAAATTTAAAAAAAATGAAATAAAATAAATAAGCATACATTTAGCCTATAATAGTAATAATCCCAGAGGAACTGGTCAATAATGCCCTGGCTGAGTTAAAGTCCCTCGGCTTCGCCTCGGGCCTTCAACTCTTCTTTATTATTGGCCAGTAATGCCCTGTTCTTTGGGGATTATTACTTAAATATTCTCACTTTGTAATTAATTTGTGGTGGATTCCTCATTGGGTGGTTTGGAGGGGGCGGGTTAGTGCTCCTGTTCTTCGGGTTTTTTTGTAGTCATTATTTAGGATTTGAAGCACCCCCTATATTTAGGCTTTCCCCCAAACATTTATTCATTTTAGTACCTTGAGCACACCTTTATAATATTCCGTTTTGAATTGCAGAGTTTTCAGTAGGCTGCCTGTTTACAATAAAAGTAGCAAAGACACAAGTCCCCTAATTAACTGATTTTATCGCTCATTTCAATCTGACGACACTGTTATTGCAGGCCAATTTGCCAAAAGGGGCCACTCCCGCCCGGGGTTAACATTGAGTTTTTAGTATATATTCTTGTTAAGAGCGTTTCTTTGTGTATGGTTATGAAGCAGGGTGTCACAGAGCTGGACAACATTACTCTCGGCTCCGGAGACCCCTGCTTCCCGAGAAACAGACCTCCACAGGTATTGCCTCTAACTTCCTGGTTCTTAAAACCTTCTGCGATACTCTGACAAATAGGAAGCTACAACGAATGACATTGTGGCTCCCTATTTGCCTGCTGTCACTGGAAATTTACACCTCCATTTTATTTCCATTGCAAGGGAACTTTCGGACGCAAGTATCTCAGGACACGTATTAGTTAGTTACAGCTGAACCCAGTTATAACGCGGTGCTCGGGTCCACATAATGAGACCGCGTTATAACAGAGATCGCGAAATAGCCGCCGAGCGAGGACATACCCGGCATCATCAGGCTGTGTCCACGTGCGCAGCGCACATCTCCAAGGTCTTCTTTTTTAATGTTTTAAAACACATTGCCAGCTAGCTCCTTGTGACCTCAACCAAATCAATGGATTTCCTGTGCCTCAGGCACCCAACAATTAAAAATGGTTTAATGTCAGTTAAATTCACTTACCTGAACAGTCATGTGCTCCTCTTTAAAATCCCATAGCTTGCTTTTAATATTTTTCCAGTCAGACACCATGATCTGGAGCTTCGCTTCAGCCAACAATAGCTGTTTTCTGCACCGCCAATAATTCATGAGCAGTTCGTGGAAATCGTGCCTGTCCTGGTGAGCAATGCTGTCAAACTCCTCCGTGAAAGATTCTACATTCTCTAACCACGAACATGGCTCAAACAACTTCAACTGGTCCTTGGTGAAGGGAGCTGGCTTGGGCTGCTGTGGGAGTTCTGGATACAACCTTTCGTTGTGTGGCAGAGGCTTGATCGTAGCAACGTCTCTTTTCTGATCGAACACCTCAGCTGGTAACTCTGGGTACAGGGATTTGATCTTTGGGAGCTCTTTGGCTTCCACAAGGTGCCGAAGTTCAACAGAATCAAGTTCTTTCATTGTAAGGACTGCCGGTCGAATGGCTTGCACATCTGCAGTCTGTTTTTCTTTTAAGGGCCCTATTGTCACTTCAATGCATCCAGTCATATCCATTGATACATTTGTTGAAGGAAACTGTGAATCAACACTTGCGTCCATTTTTGCTCCTGCAGCATCTTGCCCCTGATTGTCAGTGCAACGTTCCTTACATATTTCTTGCCCTTTTGTACAATCTTCACCTTCAAAATCTGTACCGAGTACTTTGGAAGCTTCTTCTGGTACGGTCAATGACGCTGCCGGAGGCAAATCGTGCATTTTATTTACAACTGGTGCACCTGGTTCATCATTAAGCTGAATTTCTATAAAACTATCGGGAGTCTTTTCTTCTGTTTTATCAGCTTGAGCAGATGAGGCAGCATCTGAAACGCTCTCAAGGAGGTCCTCATCTTTCTGTAAAAGTGGAGGTTTATTGGCGCTTAAATCTCCAACAATCTGCTTCTTTTTTTCCTGTGAAGACAAGCAAAACACGAAAAATGATCAATCAATTATTGTATTAAAAATAATAGAATTCCAGCTATCAAGGGCTATTTTTAGAAACCTAAGATTTGCAAAGCATTAATCTGTGCACCAAATGTAACAGATACAATACAATAGGTAACAATGTATGTTCTGTTGTCTAAACTAAAGAATAGAGAGATAGAGTTTCTTGACCAATGCTATGAGCCCCTCAGATCTATAGAACAAGTTATTCCACGTCAAAGATAGTAATGTTAGCGCTGGCCCACTCATTCTCACAAGAATAAAAAAAAGTTTGTGCAACAGTGTGTATATTCTGATGATTTAAGAAAATCAAAGATCAAGTGATTTCATACTGTATCATTCAGGAAAGAAATGCCCTCTCGCTAATTGGAAGGAGGCAGAAAACGCACTCATTAGCTGTGAGCAGAAAGAGTCCTATGGTAAATTCCATTGCCAGGATTTAGAGTATGAGCAATTGAGCAAAGTTGGCAGCCATTTATCGTCTCTTCCAGACTAGATTTCCCCTTGTACTGTGTGGGTACTTGGAGACATCCCGTACAATTAGCTGGCCCCATATTGCTCTTCTAATTGCTGCCCAAGGATAAGGCTAAGTCCCCGGTGGAGGCTGCTGCACTTGTGCCTGGTGCCGCGTGCACAGATTAAAACAGCGATCTGCGGTCTGTAGGGAGCAATCGGAGGCGGGGGGTTGGGGGGGGGGGCATGGCCATGACGGGGTAATCTTATTTTAGGTAGCATTCAGTCACTTCTACGGTGCAATATCAGACACGTCACAACATAATTTCAACTCGCTCATTCAGACCTGTCAACATATTAACCAAAATCAGATGGAATAATTCTTGTATTCTACAATTCACACATCTCTAACTATTCAAACAAATGTTGATAAACGTTGCTACTCTGCCATCGGCCAACAGTAGCTGCACTCCCATTGGCCCAAGCTATCTCCCCTCATATTGGGTCCCAGCACACCACGTGACCGCGTCGCCGCACGGGAACACAATCATGTTGTATCCCCTGCTGACTGAAGTGCCACAGTGCCTCGTGAGCAGACACGGAAGGAGACACTGGGGCCTGCCACTACCAAGGTGAGTGACTGGTGTGCGGCGTGTGCCACCGTCACCACCGGGGACATGGCCTAAGAGTGGAACGCCACTGTCTCAGTGCCTCCCCTGCTCAAATCCCTCTCTTAGTTTCCTATCAAATCCCATATCACACATTCAATTATGCTCCTTACTTTTAAAGCTTTACATTCTTCTGCTCCTCCTTACATCTCAGCCCTAATTTCTCGCTATGCTCCAGCTAGACTCTTGCGTTCTGCTCAAGTATGTCTTCTCTCTACCCCCTTTGTATCTAAAGCCCTCTTGTATCTAAAGCCCGCCTTAAACCTTTGTCACGGAATGCCACATCTCTGGAATGCCCTTCCCCTCAATACCTGACTTGCACCCTGTGACAGTGAGGGGGTAACCAGGCTCACTAATAAAAGCCCGTTTGGTTACCTCTGATCCATGTATTGGGGTTCGGGAGTGTCAGCTCTTGAGCCCAGTGACTGTACATGCATTCTTTAAAATTATGTGACAATAAAGAATGTGTTTTTACCTTTCCAGGAGTGCCAGCAAGCAGAGATTGCTAGGCTATGAGTTTCAAGGAGGGTTTTGCAGAGAAAGTGTTGTCAGAATGGGTCTAGGTCAGGCCTGCACAACACGCGGCCCGCCTCCACTCATTGTGCGGCCCACGGCAGCTTTCCCCGTCCTCCCTCCCAAGCCTGCTCTCCCCCCCCGCCTCTCCCGCCCGCGAGCCGCTCTCGCCCTCCTATCCCGCCCGCGAGCCGCTCTTCCCCCCTCCTCTCCCGGCCGGGAGCTGCTCTCCCTTCCTCCTCCTCAAGCCTGCTCTCAGGATTGCACGAGTGTGCTAGTCCTGCCTGCTCTGCCGTCGTGAGGTGCCATTGGGGGGAGGTGAGGTGCCGGTCGGGGGGAGGTGAGGTGCAGGGGGGGGGGGGGGAGTGAGGTGTAGGGGGGGAGGGTAGGTGCAGGGGAGTGGGGGGAGGTGCAGGGGAGTGGGGGGTGCAGGGGAGTGAGGTGCAGGGGGGGAGGTTAGGTACAGGGAAGTGAGTGAGGTGCAGGGGAGTGAGTGAGGTTCAGGGGGGGTGAGGTGAGGTGCAGGGGGGGTGAGGTGAGGTGCAGGGGAGTGATGTGAGGTGCAGTGGGGGGGAGGTGATGTGCAGGGGAGTGAGTGAGGTGCAGGGGGGTGTGAGGTGCAGGGGAGAGAGGTAATTGCAGGGGAGTGAGGTGAGGTGCAGGGGAGTGAGGTGAGGTGCAGGGGCGAGAGTGATGTGAGGGGCAAGGGGAGGTGAGGTGCAGGGGAGTTGGGTGAGGTGCAGGGGAGTGAGTGAGGTGAGGTGCAGGGGAGTGAATGAGGTGCAGGGGAGTGAGTGAGGTGCAGGGGGGGAGGTGAGGTGCAGGGGGGGAGGTGAGGTGCAGGGGGGGAGGTGAGGTGCAGGGGGGGGAGGTGAGGTGCAGGGGGGGGAGGTGAGGTGCAGGGGGGGGAGGTGAGGTGCAGGGGGGAGGTGAGGTGCAGGGGGGGGAGGTGAGGTGCAGGGGGGGAGGTGAGGTGCAGGGGGGGAGGTGAGGGGCAGGGAGTGAGTGAGCTGAGGTGCAGGGAAGTGATGTGAGGTGCAGGGGGGGAGGTGAGGTGCAGGGGAGTGAGTAAGGTGAGGTGCAGGGGAGTGAGTAAGGTGAGCTGCAGGGGGGGAGGTGAGGTGCAGGGGAGTGATGTTAGGTGCAGTGGGGGGAGGGGAGGTGCAGGGGAGTGAGGTGAGGTGCAAGGGAGTGAGGTGAGGTGCAGGGGGGTGAGGTGCAGGGAAGTGATGTGAGGTGCAGGGGGGAGGTGAGGTGCAGGGGAGTGAGTGAGGTGAGGTGCAGGGGAGTGAGGTGAGGTGCAGGGGGTAGGTGTAGTGGGGTGATGTGAGGTGAGGTGCAGGGGGGTTGATGTGAGGTGCAGGGATGTGATGTGAGATGCAGGGGGGAGAGTGAGGTGAGGTGCAGGGGGGTGGGATGTGTAAGGTCTGCAGGGGGTATTGTGTGTTATGTGGAGGGGGAGTATTGTGTATGGGTGAGGGGAGAGATGGGGGGTGTGAGATAAGAGGGCGAGTCTCGCAAAGGTTGACGATAAGGGGTGCAGGGGGAGATATGAGGATGAGGGGTGCTGGGGAGATATGAGGATGAGGGGTGCAGGGGGGGATATGAGGATGAGGGGTGCTGAGGGAGATATGAGGATGATGGGGTGCTGGGGCAGATATGAGGATGATGAGGGTGCTGGGAGAGATTGATGAGGGGTGCTGGGGCAGATATGAGGATGATGATGATGATGATGATGATGATGATGATGATTATTTTACCCGTGCGGCCCAAATCTGTTTTCCTTGGAGCAGTTTGGCCCTTCTCGCTTTACAAGTTGTGCAGGCCTGGTCTAGGTAGTTGGGATCCAGAATTGCTGGATACCCCAAAAATGTACCCGGGAATCAGGTCGGAATCCCGGATACATATAGGCACATTGTCCCACAAAATCTCCCCTTGAAAACGCTTGTGCGACTCACCGCTAGGATTCCGTGCTTCAGCACAGACCAGAAAGGTAAATGGGGCATAGGGATGTGAGGTGTCCTTTGAAATGGTCAAGGGATCCCTAGGTTAAGGGGGATAACCAGTTAATGCCCAGGTCACCCAGAACTGTTATAGAGGTTCTGGGGTTGCTCCAACCATAGATAAGGTTGTGAGGAGTTTTAAAAGTCTAGGAATATGATCATTCTTCTAATTATAGAAGGTAAATAAGAATTTTAACTCAGAGTGTTAGGACCTGCTAATGGTCATGCCTTGAAAGTGGCAGCAGGCTTTAGACGCTTTGGCCAAAGGGATAAACTAAATGACCCTTTTTCGAGAGAATATATAGGTATTTCACTGTATATTTTTGTCATATTGGAAGTAGCACTGGGCTTTGTTTTTTGTTGTATTCCCCATAACCAGAAGACTTAGGAAAGTTAAAATGTATATTTTATTAAACAGTGCGTTTTAAAGTACATATATGCTTGTGCACGGTATGATGAGCTGGGTCTTTCCGGACCGAAGTTGAGTGAGTCACTGGGTTACCAATTTTGTGCCAGCAAGTCTACTCAGAGATCAAAGCCACAGAGGATACTAGGGGTGTGAAGGACATTTGGGCAGAAGGTTTAGGCTCGAGTACCCACGTCCTGAGATGAATGGAAGTCCTCAGGAATACCATTTGCCCCAGCAGACTGTGAGGAGCCCAAACCAGCGGGTGGCTTATGCATACCAAGTGGCTAAGGTGGCAAGCTTGCGCATGCCCTTGACTAATTCAGAAGATCCGCTTGCCCGGCTTCAGAAGACTGGCATTGCTCTGATTGGTTGGTGAGAAAGTTCCCACGCTGGGGTTGGCTGTAATATTTCATGAATGAACTCAAAAATACTATAAGAATCCCTCAGCCAATCCAGTCATCAGACTAAGCGCCAGAACAGCAGCGGCAAATTTGAATGCACCAAAAGATGCTCAAAGAGAAATAGCAGCGAGCCGGCTTCAGAAATTTCAAGTCTAAATATTTTCTAAAGTCCAGCTTTTTGGGACAAAGTTCTCAAAAATGAACGTCGCGGTCGCGGCTGGGATTGAGCCAAATTTAGTTCCATGACGTTTGGAGCTAACTCCCGGTGAAGTGATTTCAAGTCCTCCGGAGGAAAGAGTGTGGTGGCGTGTCACGATGGACCCAGTTTATTAAGACTTTTAATTACCGGGATTATTGATTAAGCAAGCAGAGATAAAAATACATTGCGTTTATTCACCTAATGAACGCACACAACTATGTTACACAAAAATAAAGTAAAAAGACACACTTGCTTTGGAAACTGGGATAACAAAACTAATCTTTCCTAATTGCAAACACACAGCAAAATATTCCAGGCTACGTCTCCTTCCTGTAGCCTCTGGCTGTTGAATTCTGGTCACTTATCCTCTGAGAAATGTAGACGATTTACTCAGAGCTGGAACTTCTCAAATGGGACTGAATCTCAGGTGAATCACACAAGGTGGAACTGATGGACTCATGAAATACTTAGATGGATCTCTTAGAACTGATGAATCTTGCGCGGGTTTCAAATCTGTGATGGTGATAAAACTCCTCTTCACCCCCACCCTCTCCTTCTTGATGTTACAGCAGAGAACACCTTCCTCGTGGCCTGCACCAGCTTATAATACCTTCAAAACCCTACCTGGGTAATGGGGAACCAATCTTGGCTTGGCAGCCAAATTCTGCCCTATTGCAGGATTGCCAGTAGTCCTGGTAACCGGGCAACAAGCTTCACCCACGTCCCCCTGCTTAGCATGCCTGGCCAAACCCCCTTTGCTCAGTGACAGAATATCTGGTTCTGGTCAAAAAATCCCCCCAGTTGCTGCCCAGCTGTTTAACCCCTTTGAAGCTCTAACTTTTGTATACATCCTATAGGGCATCTCCCCAGGGTCCCGTAGCACCCGGCCTTCGGTTATGCCTACCTCCCCCCTGAAATGGTGGGTCATAAACTAGCAGGGTGAATCTTTTAACGTATCCTGTCCCCTGCCTGTCATGTAAATCCCCCCACCTCACATAACTAAAAGGTACCTACACAAGGGCCATGCCCATTTATGCATTTACACACGGTCCTATTAATAAAATCATAACAGTCTACATGTCTCTCTCCTAATCGTTTGCATACAAAAAATTAGAACATTAGGACCTTCCTTCAAACATATCAAGCTTGGGGGATGGTTAACCCCCATTCTCTTTTCCCTTATTCAAAAACATTGTTACCATACTGTACATTATATGATTTTCCCCCTGAACCCTATTTTAATCAAACAAACCTGTCTTATACCTGGCTGGAGTGTGGGGATATACATTAACCCCTTGTGTCCCATTTTTACCTTTTCCTGCTCTGTGCTGAAGCAGGGTGTCCCAGCACCTCTGGAAACGGTAAAACACAAACGGCAATTGTCTCATATTTTGCACACAGTAATGCATACACAATGCCCGGGCCCAAGAGCTGACACTCTAGGACCCCAAAACACGGGTCAGGGGTAACCAAGTGGGCTTGACCTTTATTATAAGCCTGGTTCTCCCTTCCCCTGCCACATGGCGTCAGGAACTTCATGCCGATTTGAGTTCCAGGACATTTCAGGCTAAGTCCTGGTCAACTAAAGACTTTGTTTTTTCATTCAATTCAACTAGGAAAGTCTAGTTTTGTAGCCCAGACCCCCAGTAAATGTCTTTCTTATGTATTTTGTGTTCCACTGTGTGTTTGCCTATTTTAAGTGAATAAACCACAATTTCATTATCGTTTTTTGTTCAATGAATGATCCTGATAAAAATGGTGTAAACTGGCTGTTCTCCCGTGACACACCCTCTCTATCCACCTTTAAGACCCACCTTAAAACACACCTGCTTAACGAAGCATATGAGTAGCTCCATAGCTAACACTATACACCTGATACATAAAGCTTGGCCCCTTGCAGACACACTTACCAGTATGCCCTCCTACTGTATCTGTATGTTCCTCCTACTAATTAGACTGCAAGCTCTTCGGAGCAGGGTCTCCTTTTCCTAAATGTTATTTTTATGTCTGAAGCACTTATTCCCATGACCTGTTATTTATATGATGTCACGTGTATTACTACTGTGAAGCGCTATGTACATTAATGGCGCTGTATAAATAAAGACATATACATACATGCAAGTACCGAGGTGCATCTCATCTGCTCCCTGCACCAAACCATAATAAATAGGAAAACACACCCTCAGGTTCCCCAGCTAGCAGGTACTTTCCAAAACAACATGCACAGGGGTAAACGCATGGGGTACCTAAATGTCTCGGGCATCAGCACTCTGTTCTGTCTCTTGGATCATAGACTGTGTAAGAATTGACATGGAAGCAAGCAATACTACGCCATGCGATTAGAGTCCGTTTTGGTGGGTACAGGTGACAGTGGTGTGCGGTCTGCTTTGTGCTATAGACAGATTTGTCAAAATCTCCTAGCTACAGAGGCATTACTAGAGCAAATGGCGACAGCTGCAGCTTTATCAGAGAGAAAAAGGATCACATTGAAAGCACTGTTTTTGCAACTCAGTTACTGTAAATGGCAGGTGACTGGGCAAACCACAGGGTCTACTTGTCAAGCTTATCCTTTTCAGGTTTACCAGCTGGCATCTTTAAATTACATGTCCAACATAAGAAAGAGCTTTGGTAGACATCAGTGTACATAGATACTCCATATTATGCAGCATGGTTGCTTGGAACGGTTTGCTTCAGCAGAATCAGTAGCTCTTTTCTAACATACTTGCTCTTTGTTTTACTGCATAACAATAATTTGTGAGATATATATAGATATATTTGTGTGAAAAAGAAAGTACTGTACACCCTCTTTGAATTCTATGGTTTTACATATCAGGACATAACAATCATCTGTTCCTTAGCAGGTCTTAAAATTAGGTAAATACAACCTCAGATGAACAACAACACAAATGACACTGTGTCATGATTTATTTAACAAAAATAAAAGCCAAAATGGAGAAGCCATGTGTGAAAAACTAAATGCACCCTTACTGCTTCCATAGGAATTAAGATGCTAAGTAGCAGACAGGTGCTGCTAATCAAATGCCCCTGATTCATTGATCATCAGCAAGTGTGACCATCTCTATAAAAGCCAAAGTTTTAGCAGTTTGCTGGTCTGGAGCATTCAGGTGTGTGTTAACACAATGCCAAAGAGGAAAGACATCAGCAATGATCTTAGAGAAGCAATTGTGGCTGCCCATCAATCTGGGAAGGGTTATAAGGCCATTCAAAACAATTTAAAGTCCATCATTCTACAGTGAGAAAAATTATTCAAAAGTGGAAAACATTCAAGACAGTTGCCAATCTTCCCAGGAGTGGACGTTCCAACAAATTCACCCCAAGGTCAGACCGTGCAATGCTCAGAGAAATTGCAACAAAAAAAAAAAGGAGTTACATCTCAGATTCTACAGGCCCAGTTAGCATGTTAAATGTTAAAGTTCATGACAGTACAATTAGAAAAAGACTGAACAAGTATGGTTTGTTTAGAAGGGTTGCCAGGAGAAAGCCTCTTCTCTCTAAAAAGAACATGGCAGGACGGATTAGGTTTGCAAAGTTGCATCTGAACAAACCACAAGACTTCTGGAACAATGTCCTTTGGACAGACGAGACCAAAGTGGAGATGTTTGGCATAATGCACAGCGCCACGTTTGGCGAAAACCAAACACAGCATATCAGCACAAACACCTCCATACCAAGTGTCAAGCACGGTGGTGGAGGGGTGATGATTTGGGCTTGTTTTGCAGCCGCAGGACCTGGGAACCGTGCAGTCATTGAGTCGACCATGAACTCCTCTGAATACCAAAGTATTCTAGAGTCAAATGTGAGGCCATCTGTCTGACAGCTAAAGCTTGGCTGAAATTGGGTCATGCAACAGGACAGTGATCCCAAGCACACCAGCAAATCTACAACAGAATGGCTGAAAAAGAAAAGAATCAAGGTGTTGCAATGGCCCAGTCAAAGTCCAGATCTCAACCCGATTGAAATGCAGTGCCTGGACCTTAAGATAGCTGTGCATAAACAAAAGCCCACAAACCTCAATGAACTGAAGCAACGTTGTAAAGAAAAGTGGGCCAAAATTCCTCCACAACGATGTGAGAGACTGATAAAGTCATACAGAAAACGATTACTTCAAGTTATTGCTGCTAAAGGTGGTTCTACAAGCTATTGAATCATAAGGTATACTTAGTTTTTCACACATGGCTTCTCCATTCTGGCTTTATTTTTGTTACATAAATCATGACACGGTATAATATGTCATGTTTTGTTGTTCATCTGAGGTTGTATTTACCTAATTTTTAGGCCTGCTAAGGAACAGATGATTGTTATTATGTCCTGATATGTAAAACCATAGAATTCAAAGAGGATGTACTTTGTTTTTCACACGTACACACATCCTACTTGATGAATTGCACATTCAGAAATATTAGTGCAATATTCTGTGGCGGTTTGTCTCAGTTTGTTGGTAAGTGAGTTAATAGCACCACCATCATACGATTCATTCCTCCTCTACCTGTTTGTTTGAAAAAGAAAAAAGTATACTAAAGTTTCAATGGTCGCAGAATGTAACACACTGGGTCTTCAGCCAAGATTTCCCCATTGAGACAAGGTCACTTCACCTCATCGGCGTCACACAGTCCAATGACAAATATCCTTGTTTGTTGTTATTTCATTGTTGTCGTTTTTAGATGGGGGGAATGTTTGTTTTCTGGGCATAGTTAAAGAACAAGTTTTGTTGAGACCCAAATGTGGTTGTGGGGGAAGATTCACTAAGCTTCGATGAGGGGTATTGGGAGCTCAATCCCAGGTTAACTGCCAAGTCAATGAATGCGGGATCACGCTCCGACACCCTTGATCATAGCTTGTTGAATGCCAGCTTCTGAGCGCGATTTGTAGGATCTGCATAAATAGCCAAATGAACCTGACGTAGATTCAAATGTCATACAAGGTACAGTATAAGTTAAGCTTTTAATTAATAGCTCTATTTAACAAAGTTAAAAAACATAGGATCAAAACAGAGGAGAGATGTAATAAACAAGAAATGTATTCTATTTAATCGTCATACTGTATGTGCAACGTTACCTATGCTAAATTTAAAGTATATACTTAAAGAAACATTTGTGGTTTAGAAAGCGCCATGCACGTGTTTTTTTTAAACAAAGAACTTATGTTGGTCTCAAACAGCATAACAACCTACAACTAATCCACATTTCTCCATGATCAATACGGCTACTGGAGCTTTGAACTAAATCATAGATTAATGGCTTGTGACGGGTGAATGTGAGCAAAGAAAAAGAGAAACACAGAAGCGGTATGATTGGGAAATAGTGTGGGTCATGCCCTGAATGTACCAAGAATGAAACCCCTATTTTGTGGACAGACGGTCAGTCACATGTGGGTAAAGTAGCAGCGAGAGTGTAACCACATAAAACCAACACCACAATTCTGGTTGTGGTCTGTATGTTAAGGCTATTTAAATGTTTTCTCCCCCCCTCTCTAAGGACAAAGAACGTTTGGGATGAATGTGTGAGAAGCTCTGTACCATTATACAGAGTAGCATAAAATGGCTTAAAAAGGCTTTATTTATCCTTGAAGAAAATGTGGATGTCAAAATATAATAATTGATGGCCATCATGAAAATACACCTAAATGTTGTGCTTAAATACAATTACAGGAATTGTGACAATAACAGACATGTCTGTTTGTGCTAAACAAATATTGATTATGTAAGTTGCGATATATTTTAGCTGGGCCAATATCAAAGTCCTGCATAGATTACTTTCTAGTGAAGACAGCTTTCAAAAACTCATGGGTTTCATCTATACTTGAAGAAGAAAGCCATCAGGTTTGGAAGCTCAGTACACGATCATTTAATTTATGAAGGAGTCGAATATTGCTCCAGCTAAAAAGTATCACATTTTATAACTAATCTGAATATCCCCAGGATCAATACAGCTACTAGAACTAAATCAATATCACAACAGTACTACTAATATCTTGGCTGTGAATATACACACAATATATTTTCTAATTACATCTGGGAATTGGTTAAAAAGCATTATGTGTCCCAAATAGGTCTTGCTACATAAACTGGAGCTTGTGATTTACAGGAAACAGAAAGACACACATACTTTGCACAGCACATCGATCCTAATCTATTTAGTTGTAGCATGTGACAAGTGGCATGTCTTCCTCACATGCTGGTAACTAAATGCCAGCCAATGCTGACCCACGTACAGTACATATTTGGGAGCTTAGTTAAATGTCCCTTTGAATCAGCTTCATGGCTGAGAATAATAATAATAATAATAACAACATGTTCTAGTATGGCGCTGCTAGTTTTACGTAGCGCTTTACAGAGACATTTTGCAGGCACAGTCCCTGCCCCGTGGAGCTTACAATCTATGTTTTTGGTGCCTGAGGCACAGGGAGATAAAGTGACTTGCCCAAGGTCACAAGGAGCCAACACCGGGAATTGAACTCAGTGCCAGTCAGTGTCTTTCCTCACTGAGCCGCTCCTAGGATTTTCCAGAAATAAATTGGAAAAGAGAACACCAATTTGTTGCATTTGCACTGCTGGTAGGCTCAACTACACAAGTGTGTTTACAGAATCCTTGTCCACATACAAGGCCTTAACAGACAGTCTTTTTATATGCTTTGGCCAAAGCATTTGTAAGCCTGCATGCATTGAATGGTGGGTGAATGTATAAGGCTGACAGAGAGAAATGTGTAAGTTTTATTATATTCACACCAGGGAATTTGTGCACTCAGTTTGCCTCTATAGTAAAGTAACTATGATACTGGCTTTAGCCAGATTTTTTTTTGTTTCACACTTTTTTATTGAGATTTTACAGGGAAACGCATACGTAATAATATATCACAGATCTAGGTAGAGGGGGGAAGACCGCCATGACACATGGCTATATGCCAAGCAGAGGAGGCATAGCTAGTGACTTCAGATGAAGCGTTCTCTTCCCCAGATCTAACGGCCATGCCCACCTGCCGCACACCCCCCCACCCCCCCCAGCCGGGCGGGCGCGCACCCAGGGAGCCAGGTCTACGTTTCCCCTTTGGTACGAGAAAGAGGGGGGGTAGAAGGTTGGACTAAGGGGGGAAGAAACGCAAAAAGGAGAACAAGAAGAGAAGGGGAAGGGGTGGGAAGAGAAAGGGATGGGTGTGGGGAGGAGGATGAGAGGGGGAGGTGACTGAGCCCTTGTTTATAACAAAGTATTCAGAGATTTTTTGGGAAATCGAATCTACCACATCCGTGGAATTTAGTAAGGAGTCGTTTAGTTTCCACTGATATCGAGAATTTTTCGAGAAGGGCAAAGAGAGCAGCATATCGATGGGGGCATGGCCAGACCAGGAAATTGAGCCAATATTTGACTGGAGGGACACCTGGATAACATCTCTGGAAACTAGAAAAAAGTCAATCCTCGAGTAGGTCTGATGTGGATTGGAGAAAAACGTAAAGTCTCTCTGTCCCTGGTGCTGGGACCTCCAGATGTCGAACAAAGAGAAGTCTTTTATGACATCTCTAAGGCCGGGGCCATAGAGGCTTAAGGAGAGCGGAGGCGCGCCAACGCTGAGGCTCGCCTGCTTAAGTCAGCGCGATTCCACGGACTTGCAGGCGAGCCAGCGTGCGCGAAGGGAGCCGGGGGGAGGTGGTTGGCGACGGGGCAGTGACGTTGCTGGGCCAATCGCCCGCGACGTACTGACGTCAACGTCACGGCGCCGTGACGTTGCTTCAGGCTGATTGGATGTTTTCAGACGACAGCGCGCTGAAAAACAGCTTGGCTGTCGGCTGAAAATTCCAGCGCCTCAGCACGCCTGCGGACACTCGCGTGAGCCCCCTCTCAAGGCATCCTCATTGAGGATGCAGGGGCTCAGCGCTGAGCGTCCGCACGGCTCAGCGCGGCCTGTCCTTCTATGGACTCGGCCCAAAGCTCTTAGCACCAAGGAGATTGGACCTGGGAGGTTTGGTACACTGGGCGCTGCATCTATAGAGGTCTATGGAGCTTATCATATTGAAATCTCCTGCTCTTAAAACTGACTTGTGATGGTTTTTACTCACGATCTCCAGTACTGTCCTGATGAATGCTGTCTGGCCCTCGTTAGTCGCGTATATGTTCACCAGTGTGATTGGAGATCCTGAAAGAGAACCTGAGAGGATAGGTACCTACCCTCTGGGTCAGCTATCATTGAGTCTAAAGCAAATGGCGTATTGCATCGAAATAATATAGCCACCCCTCTCTTTTTGAACTGACAGGTGCGTAGAATGCCTGAGGATATATCTTTTTGAATGTGTATATGGGGGTACAGGAATTAAAATGGGTCTCTTGTAGGAAGAGAATATCCCCTTTGAGCTTATTTAGTTCTTGAAATGCTAGATTCCACTTTCCTATCGAGTTAAGCCCCCTGACGTTCATCGAGACCAGTTTTATATTGGAGGAATTAGACATGGTGCTTTGGAACCCACAAAGGCCCTATCCGCGGCCACTTTCCCAAGGCGGCCAGCCTTTCTTTCTTTTGTCTGGGACAGAATGGGCCTGACACCCTCTACTTTGTCCTCGGTCCGGGGCAGAGCCACCACGCGAGGGGAGGCGAAGAACCCCCCGGGGAGGGGTGTGGAGGGAATTTGGAAGGGAGGGGTGGGAGAGACACAGAGAGACAGAGATTGAAACAGAAGGGCTTTTGGAGAGCCCCATCCAAAAATCCTTCATAGCCCTAGTGGCGAAGGAAACGGGCTTATTGCCCTGCGAGACCTTCCTGTACGCTCCGGAACTGGAGAACCCAGGAGAAAAACCAGGTCCCCACTTTTTAATATTAATACCAAACCAGAAACATATTTTACAGACAACTTAAGCATATAAACAGTTATTTGAATCTTGGATCTCTTCTCCGCTGGTGCTGATCCTGCTTGTGCGTCCTCTGTCGGATCAACATGACCCTGAGGGGACTGTTTGACCTGTAGAAGTCTCAGGGGGTGGTTGGGGAGGGGGCAGTGACCCGGGCGGGGGTCACGTGACGGGAGCAGGGGGGGGGTGGAGGAGAGGAGGGGGGAAGGGAGGGAGGAAAAGGGGGGGGAGGGAGGAATAGGGGGGGGAAGGGAGGGAGGGAGGAAAAGGGGGGAGGAAAAGGAGCGAGGGAAAGGGGGGAGGGAAAGGAGCGAGGGAAAGGGGGGAGGTGGGGGAAGATTTTAATTGCACTACTCACATAAGATCATGCTTAATTTTCACCAGTTCATGGGACTAATATATATATATATATATAGTTCTTGCATACGGGTAAGCCTTGACGTGGCATGCAGGCTTACAAATGCTTTGGCCAAAGGGTTTAACAAATACCCTTTTTCATGAGATTATTTTATTTTAGCCTAATTGGTAGGAGCGCAGGAATCGTTCTTTGTTTTTCTATATGTAAGCGCGGTATTATGTACAGTCTTTTTATATGGTCTAGGCCACGGTCAAAACTCAGCCGGGACACTTCGTCGCAATGTTCGCTCCTGCACAACTGACCTGACAAACAAGGTCTGCCGCGCCCGACCCCGTTCGGACAACTGCATGTTTAAAATGTCCCAGGCAGGACCGCTATACTGCATAGACAGGCCGCTATGATGAGGGACATTTTAAATATGGTGCGTCAGAGCGGACTCTCTAGGCAGTATAGCGATCCCACGCGGGACTTTTAAACGTGCAGTTGTCAGAGCAGGCGGTCGGGACATACAGTTGTTGGAACAGCAGACCTGGCTTGGCTTGTTGGGTCGTGTGCTCCGTGAAATTGCGGGGGCGGAATGCCAGCGACATTTTGGACAAGGTCAAACATTCCATTCCGCTTTTTATAAGAATTTATCTGGTAAGATCCACCAATCACGGCAAAAACAATGTTAGCAATTGTCAAAAATGACAATGCCCTTTATAATATTGCTTACATCATAGCAGCCATAAGCAAAATCCTCTATTTAAGAGGGAGCACCTTTGGGTGAACCAGCATGTAGCCACTATGTCAGGTCCATTGTGTGCTCTTTTTCCCGGGGAAATGGAAAACTCCTCTTCCTCCGTTTCCAGATGAAGTGACGACGCAATCATGTGATAGCAATTTGCTAGAGGGGCTCTGGCACTCTGGCACCAAAATGGTTAATTAAATGATAATTATCTCTTTCCAATGATCATTTCACAGTCCGCATTCTCTCGTGGTTTTGGTGACAGAACTGGCCTTCTGTAACGTCTTCAGATCACTAAAGGCAATGAGCCAATATAGGATTTGGTTTCTATGGCATCCAAGCAGTGCATGAACGGGGGGGACAAGCGTTCAGAGAAACGTCATCTTTGTAATCAACAGGAAGAGCAGACTAAAATACTGCAGAAAATGACTCAATGTGCAGCAAACTTCTGTAGCTTTAGGACAATTCCAGAAATCAAACTTTGCAAAGTCTAATTTTTAGAGAATACACTTCCCCGGGGGTAGACAAAAATGTTAAAAAAAAAAAAAGAAAACACACACACCACTTAAGAGCCACACCCATGCTCCTCGCCACTCAACTTTGGCTCCTAAAAAATGATCTTCGGTCAGCAGCTCTGTATGTCAGTGTGTGTGTGTTTGTGTGTGTCAATGTGCATCTGTGACAAACACACTGACACTCGCGCACACAGCACAACTACATACAGAAGCACACAGACCCCTTCCCTGATACTAACCTAATTGAAAGCAGGAGCAGGCAGAGTCCTGGAGCTCCCTCCTCGCTCCCACTCCCACGTGCAGTGCTGCCTGACCGGTCAGTCGCCGCGCGTCCGATCTGGCTTTGATGTCGTGCAATAACTGAGCGGCTCAACACAGGCACCGGGGCCAAAATGTACTTCTACAGTGTCCATAAGGCTAAGGCCCCGGTAACTCAGCTGCAACGCGCGCCCGCGAGATTGGCGGCGCGTGCAGCCGATTACCTGGTCTGCAGGGAGCTGCAGGAAGAGAGACCGGGGGGGCGTGGCGGGTGAGTGACGGGGGCGCGGCCATGACGTCACCCGGAAGGTTCGTCCTCATTGGCTGAACCGCCGGGGGGCGTGCCGTATCGCTCGACGCAAGTCCTGCTCTCAATTCTATTGAGAGCAGGAGCAGCTCTCGCCTCAGCGCTGCGGCCCCCCCTCGCAGCGGGCCCGCCGCCATTGAGGGGAGGGCTCTCGTCCGTGCAGCGTCCGCCACAGCGGACACTGTAGTAGGCAGCGGGGTCAAGCCCTAAGCCTCCCACTATACAACTTACATTGTAAGCACTTTGGGAAAAGGACTCTTTTTGCCTTATGTTGGTCATTTTCCTGCTGCGCTTTTCCCCGTTGTTTATAGTTTATAGGGTGAGCATGTTTTTACCAGGACAAATGTCACACATGCGCGAGCGCTGACGTAACCAAAAACCAGGACATCTACATAAATTTCGGGACACCGGGATTATAAGGGATCTGTCCGAATATCTAGGACAGAAAGTGACATCATCTTCTCTGAAGCTGCCACGGCCATTTTACTTCCTGGCAAACGTGACCTTACACACACCCCCAACAGGAAGTAAGCCTCCCTTTGGACCTCATTGCCAGCAGCTGCCTCTTGCCTTTAAGTAGCAGGCAGTTGCAATCCAACTTTGCTCGTGCAAAGTACTTGTACCTTGTCCCATCTGAGCTATGCCACGACCTTGGAACTGAATCCGACTCCCCTTGCCTGACGCTACTTCGGAACCGGACCTAACTACCCTTGCCTGCCTCGACCCTGGAACCGTACCCCATACCTCTGCCCTGCGGGTCCATATCCTGTCCTGTAGTCACCAACGTTACATGGATAAAGAACAAAAAACGGGATGTCTAGTCACCCAATTTATTTACCTTGTTTCGTAAAGCACTGCATAAACTGTTGCTCTATATAAAGAAAATTATACATACTATATGCGATTCTCTGGTCTCATGTTTTTAAAAGGTCATGTACAAACTAGATCTATGAAGAACTCTCGTTTGTCAAAGGTAACAGCCCACAAAAGAGGCGAATATTCTTCAGAACCAATTCAGATATCCCAAAAGAATAAAAACCCATCATTATTTAGAATTTTGTGGTAATGTTTACCAACAATTCTTACTTTAACAATATGAAACATGTGGACAGACATGGATAAATGATGGTTCCGTGTCAATAAATAGTAGTCACAATTGATGAGATGCTTGTTGCATGAAACAAGTCCTGCACGTTTCTCCGTGTTATGACTCAACGAACTTTAATGCACGATGCTAAATCTAGCCCAGGTATTTACAGGTCTGCAGTGGGCATCTTCAATATTATATGCAATATCGTGTGTAATGTCTGGTTTCCCTACACGTTGCAAACTCATGATGGGATGGCTACAGGCAAAATAAAGACATGTTCGCATCGTGAAGTTCTCTTTAAAGAAGTGATGGATACTACACTTTTTCTGTATTTATTTACATAGAACTGTTCAAAATATACAAAGGTCTTATTTAAAAAAAAAAAAATTATTTTTTCTGCTGACAAGTCAAATCAGTAATGGTGATGAGAGCGGAACACGCCACAACATACATGTCACACTGAAGTTGCCGTTTCGGACTGTACCCGTGGTCGCTTTCTTCCTGACTGCATAGTGAAACCTCTAGGATTAAATAGATCTTGTCAACAAACCAATACATCTGAGTGGGATTGCTGTTTTAATGCTGCCTCAGTATTTACCACCTTTATTTTTAATTTGTGAGGGACATACATGTAATAACAAAGGAGGGAGTAGGGGGTATGATATATCTTTTATTGGACCAACAAGTAGTTGATATGTTACAAGCAGACTAACCTCCCAGGGTCCGATCCAGAGTTTCAAAAGCTTGTAACATATCAACTACTTGTTGATCCAATAAAAGATATATCATACCCCCTACTCCCTCTCCCTCCTGTTACTACATGGTAGAAAGGACCAACACGGCTACCCACCCTTCCTTTCTTACTGAGGGACACCAAAATTGTAATGTTTCCCCTGCAGGTCCTGAAAAAATGGCCACGCAGCGTTGCCATGGCAACAGGACGCCGTGGCGTCACGCATCGCCACGTGACGTCACATAGCGTCTCGTTGCCATGGCATCATTTGCCAGGACCTGCAGGGGAAACATTACAATTTGCAGGGGAGAAGACGGAGATCGCGGCACCACGCCTCTGGACCCCGCCGCAGGTAAGCACTAGACGGCGGTCAAAATGCTCTCACCCGTGGCGTGCGGGCGAGTGCATTTATCGAGTCCTGCTGATGACATATACCGGACATATACCGCACAAATTGTGACTTGCTTGTTCAGTTTTGTATAGTAATCATAAAGCCATCATTAGTCAAACAGAGTGGTGGAGATGCTTGAATTCAGAGGACGCTTAGAAGAGAGGGAACATTTTCATTTTTAACATGATCCAAATAACTAAAATTGCAAATTTTAAAAAAGCAATCCACCTACCCAATTCCCACTTTTTTTTCTCCTTATTCACGAAGGGAACAGAGGGTCCCCGAAACTAAACTAGGCTATTATAAGTTCCGGGGACCCCGAAATATTTACTGGTAAAGGTACTGGCGTTACTTCCTGCTTTTTAAATCTCCTGCGTCACGTGAACCAATAGGAAACCGCAACGTATGCCGTTGTGACTTCCTTTTTGCACGCGTGGCACGGTACATTAAATCCGCTGGTTTCTTTGCCCTGGAGGGGCCGAATTTCTGGTACCTTCACTGGTTAGTATCTCAACAACCAGGGTTTCTTGCTGCTTAAAATAGGTGGGCGATTCCACTCCAGAAACCCCGAGATCCCACCCTATAAAAAAAAAACAGAGTGGTGGGGGGGGTTTAAAAAAATAAAATCTGAACAATTGGCGTTGCTGCTGTAACCTCGAGCGCAAGAGGGGCCGCAGGACCAGCGTGCCACAGCCTCACCGTCACATGATGAAGTGACGTGATGTCACAGATAATGCGAACGGAACAGTAATGGTGCCCCTTGGATTGCCAGACTCCACGACGTGGTAGCCACACAGGGTTAAGGATGAGTGAAACTTTCTGCTACGTGGGCCTGCCCCTTGCAAGGGATGAGGTAAGGCTCCTAAACTGGTTTATTTTTCAGAAGGCTACAGGACATGTAATTGGGGAGATCTCTTTACACCTACTCTTCTTAATCATAACAACGCAAAGGTTAATAGCAGCATTACCCCCAAAATCATGTTTTTTTTTAAAAAAAAAAAATCAATAGTGTAATATTAGCTAATACTAACTGCATACCCTCCCCCACTCTTTATGCAGTCTTCAATGAGTTTGAATATATTCAACTTCCTTGGGTTGCTATAGCAACTATTTAGGAAGCCACAGCCCTTCCAATTTTAAAAAACAGGCAGCCATATTATAGCATGCTCTGGGAAGCAGGATCGTCGCCAATCGGCAGGTTATATAATTACAATGCCCTACGCAAAAAAAACAAAAAAATATATACAGTATATAAAAATGCAGACATAAATTAGACAAAATTATTAGAACTTTTTAAAAAGAAACGCTTCTAGAAAAACTATTTTTTTCGTGTCAGGTTAAAAAATTACAAATATAAAAAAAATATAAATAAGTAACTGCTTTCTTTATTGAGAATGTAGCAATCTAATCGGTTGCCTTAAACTAATTGAAACATGCTTAAAGCAAAGATTTGTGCCTGCTTTTGTTTCTTTGGAAAGTAAGCCCATTATGCAAAGAAATGTCTGTCAGTAAAGTGTTTCCTCTGCCCTCAGAGAGCATAAAAAGGACAGGGTGTGGGGAGGAGAAGGTTTTTATCTGCACAAACACCTGCTGATCACAGTGACCACATGAGGCAGTCACCAGAGGAAATCACCCGCCTCCCCAAGTCTCAGCTTAACAGGTTTACAAATTAACTTAACATTATTTTTGATTACTTATAGGGGTCAGATTTTTGATTAAAAGGAAATTAATCATGGTATCCAATCAGACCTTCAGTGTCATGTGAACACTTGGATAAAGAAAGCTGTGGTCTCTATCAGCCATAGACAGAGGCACATTTTTGCATGACATACACCGAACATCAAAAGAGCCCTCAGCATGCTACCCCATGTGACAGTCACTGCATGTCGTTAGGGCAGTGAAGTGATTAGTTCACTTTGGTCCTACAGAAGATTAATGCTTATGGAACTTGGAGTTCGCTTTGACCTCTCCAGCCTTTCAGGTAACCAAAATCTTTTGACTGCACCTTTAAAGCTCAAGACCCAATCTGATCAAATGACAGTGTAAACTGCACCTTTCATAATGGGGGGGGGGGGGGTTTAAGGCTACCCTAACCCTGCCAATTTGTGTAAATGTAACGCTCCCTTCCCTGCCTTATTCCTCTCGCCCTGACTTTTAAATTGCTCATGAGTATGCACAAATCTGATCACGTTATCACTCAGCTACAGCACAGAAAATAACCCTCCCCACCCTACAGTCTCCCCTCTGTAAATAAAAACAATGGACAATTGCCAAGTTTTCAAAGTATTTTTTTAAAATATCTACATTTGTCTTTTTTTTTAAAGAAAATCAATTGTCTATGGGACAGTTCAATCTGGGGGTAAAAAAAAAAATCTAAGAAACAAATAATCATCCTTTGCTCCCCGAGTGCTGGATTATAGGCCACACAGCCACATCCCCTACACCAAGTTCCGATCATGTGATCCACCAAAGGGAAGAATGGGTGATATTACTGTAGCAGGGTTCCCCCTGGGCCCTCCTTACCTTCGCTTAGCAGGGGGACCCCTGCGCTGTGCTGGGGAGCTGCGGGGGCGAGTGCATCTGCGCATGCGCAGAGGTTCACACGAAGCGGCGGCCATTACAGATTCGCGCATGCGCAGATAAGAGCTTGAGGCGGCCATTACAATGTCACACATGCGCAGTGAAGCAGGCGCACGCGGTCCCAATAGCAAAGAGGTCCTGCAGGGACTAAATTAACCAGAAGCCTCTGGGAACTGCCCTTTCACCTGCTGCATTACAGCCAATAGGGTTTACAGATTCTCCTGCTGCAAAGGAGTTACATTGTTGCATGCTGAGTCAGCAGGAGCTGGGACACAGACAAGGGAGGGTGTATATGTGCAGAGAGGCAAGTAGCCTCTGCACTAAGCCAGAGACCTCCCCTTATCTACTCATATAAGGTTGTGGCTGCTGTAGGGAAGGCCCCTTCAGTTAGTAGTGTGAGAAGTTCAGGGACACAGCTGCAGTGCTGCAAGTCCCTGACAAGTGTGGTCTGGGACCAGACCTACCACTCAAGATAGAGACTATCTGTATGGTGGGATCACCCAGAGGGAGACCACCCTGTTTGGAGGAAGGCGCCATCACTGATGCTTCAGCGCTGGACGCAGACGGATCCTCTTCCTGTTGTTCTGCTGTACCCGGGTGCGGGAGCCCCGGGCAGGTATCAGTCACCTAGTGCACCAATATTCTGCATATATAGTAAACTGTTTATATATACTTTGGTGTATGTGGTTACTGTGTATGAGGTCCTGTGTCAGGGGTTATTCTATACTCTAGGATCCTGCACAGGTGGAGGCGCTGTGCATGTAAGTACGTTTCAGGATACACCCCAGGCTCTCACTGGCGGAGGCTCAACCCTGTGTCCTGTGAACCTGACAGGTAACGCACCACACCTGGTAATGCATGTGGATTTCCCCACATGGTCTCTATCTGCGATTGTGTTGGGAGGGAAAGTGTATTACATTACTAATGGTCCAGCTTTTCAAAGACAGAAGTGTGATGGGCCCCTAGTATGAGCCTTATGATAATGTACACTCAGTATGTGTGACAGCTCTAATGCACCTTCCCCAAATATTAATGAGCAGATAGACTATTAATGTCTTAACCCCTAAAGAAACACGGGGGGGGACAGGCCTCGCACCCACCAGACATCAAGGGGGGCAAGCCATTAAGGCCCCTAATGTCTAATGACAGATATTAAGCGATAACAGACCTACCCAACCAAGGGGGTGACCGGGATACAAGGTGCAACAGGCCTTTAAAGCCCTCAACTCCCAGAAATACAGAAGTGACATGCTCCTGATGCCTCCTCTCCCTATACCGCTGTGATAGCTCCCTGATTAACGGCTCCTCCATATAACCAGAGGGCGAGTAGGGGGCGGGGCTATGACGTATCCGCAGGTACTAAGCGGCAGGGGGGGGCATCCGCGCGAGACCCTCCTCACCTGCAACCAATCTAATGAGGGAGAAGGTGTGATAAAGGGGCGTGGCCCCACACGCGCCGCAAACTGACTGTTCTGAATGACAGGTAGGGGGAGGTGGTGACGGTCGTCGCGCGCTCTCTCTCTCTCGTTGGTCCCAGGTGTGTGAGCACGCGCGCCGACCTCTCTCCCGCGTCAGGTAGGGCGCGTGACCCAAGTGACCGTTACTCTGCGGCCGGTCTGTGAAGGGCATTCGGCGAAAGGCACCGTCTTTCTTTACCTTGTCATGCCTCGCCCTGCTCTTGTGCTTTCGGGGCCTCACCGCCTCCGCCATGACCGCCGGTGGGTCGCGCTGCTGTGTGCCGGGCGCCGCGGTCCGTGTCACTGCCGCAGGTTTCTGTCGAGTCAATAAACACGGACATAATCACAAGCTCGGAGAGAGGAGGGGGCGCGGTCACGTGCCGGAGCGCTCCGGCCAATCAGCGAGCGGCAGCTACAGGGAGAGCCATGGGACAATCCTCCGAGTCGCGTAGCGATAACACGAGTGCCTGGCTGCTAGTGTTACCTGCTCTGTGGCTGTGTCACTATCACACCTACATGCTGACGTTGTAGGAACTAATAGAGTCGTAACGGGCATCATTGGCTTCTGTGTCTTTTTATACTGATGCCTGAATGTGCCAGTAACATCTTAGTGCAGGGTTTTTCTACAGGGTTTCGTAGAAACCCTTGTGTTACCCAGACATCCCTAAAGGGTTCTGTGCAAGTTTCAGGTCACTTCAAAATGATCCCAAATACAGAAGAATTTACAATGCATCTGATCTCAGACGCGCTATTAGAGAGGGTTGGGGTTCCTTACAATGCATCGTATCTCAGACGCGCTATTAGAGAGGGCTGGGGTTCCTTAGAATGTCATAATATAATTATAGGGTTCCTTAACCATAAAAAGGTTTAAAAAAAAAAAAAACAATCATTTGAGTGTTGATAATAGCCATCCCAGCTGTGACCACTGACCCCACCAACAATAAGGAGTCATCCACTGTCATACAAGAGAAGAAGGGTCAGTCACTCATGATTATTGATGTCACCCAACCCTTGTCTGGGGCTGAAATCGGATATTGACCTTTCGTTAGAGACCTGACCGGGCGATTCGCCTTCTTGGCTCCTCTCGCATCTCTAGTCATTCTCTGAAGAAAGAAACGGATAATGGTGTAATAAAGTTTTATGACGCGACTAAAAAGTAGAAAAATGGGTCCGTAGAAAAATCGCTGCAGCTCTCTACCTCTCATGGACACTGGCATCCTTTCCCTGCAACGCATGCCAGATGAAAACACGTCCAGAAAGAAGCGAGGTTCCGATTCAGCATCTGGTCCTCAAGGGGGGCGGGGAGTCTCCGTGTTCGTAGCCCTAAGGGTTTCACTGCATTAACCGTAGTTTCCTCGGGGGAAAGGAGGCCAGTGTCCGCGAGTGGTGGAGAGCTGCATTGATTTTTCTACAGACACAGAGTGGTCACAATGCGATTTTACCTTCGTAAACATGAGTGCAATCCAGACGCTTACTGTTTTACTGTGATAAAACGTTATTATTCCAGTATCCGTTTCTTTCTTCATTTGGGAGGAGAACAAGCAGAGGAACTTCTATCCCTTGATAGAAATCTGATTATACTCACAACGCCTAATTTTTATGGCAACAATGTCAGTGAGCTTAATCCATGTGATATCACCACAAAGTTGTTTTAAAAACAAATTGCACTATTTTGTGTTTTTGCGGAGTCTGCTGGGACTGTCTGGGTTGGAAAATCCAGGAAGAAGGAAGGCCGCGAGGCTGCGCTGAAGCGGGGACGTTTGTTCAAAACCTGGACTAATAGATAACCAAAACCCTTTATTGCTTTTTGCTGAGACTGTGTATATTGTTGCATGTACCAGGGCATGTTTTGAGGTGGGAACCAGCTTAGCTGGCCATCCAGTTAGTAAGGGTTAAAGCTACAGTGTAGTTAGTTTTCCCTAAAGGGAATAGGTGTTATTTTTATGTTTTGTTTTGACTTAAAGTGACTGTTTAAAACTGTCACTAATGGAGAAATAAACCGCTGAAGGTTGATGGATGAGTACCCCTTGTGTGTATACACGTGTTTGTCCCCTTTTTATACAAAACAAATCCTAGAAGACTGTCTCAGGAAGAGCCTGGGCAACCGTCAGCGCTATATAAAGGGAGCAGTTTGCCACATATGGTGGAGAATGCGGACAGACACTGAGAGGTCTGTGGGTTTGAGGAAAAATGTGGGGATTTAAAATGGCCGCCTGGTCGAAGTAAAGTGCAGACTCTGCAAGTGAAGTCTGTCCCACTGTGTATGACCAGTTGTGCTTACAGCATACACAGAGAATGTGTGAAGTGTAGATGCAATAGCACCCAGAGGTCAGTAGATGAAGATATGTTAAGGCCCTGAACCCAAGCAGAAAACCAAAAATGTTTGCTGAAGAAAGTGAAAATGGCATCTAGAAAGTGCTGAGTGTAAAGTCTGCCCCGTGAGTGCTGTGTAAAGTTAATGCCATAAGCAAAGTGCTGAGTGTCAAGTTTTCCCTGTCGGGTTTTTTAAATGGTTGAATTTAAATGTTTGTTTTGCAATGTACATAATCATACAAAACACTGTTCCTTCAGGCCATATGATGATGATGACGACGACTCGTATGTGGCCCCAGGAAGAGAGCTGTACCCGCAGATAAATTTAGTATGCTAGGCCTGTCATGAACTAGGTCACATGGAAGACTTGTGTCCCCAAATTTTCAAAGAAAAACGGCTGCAAAAGCAAGCAACGTGTTGAGTGCAAGCAAGATATGGAAGCTGATACCAGTGAGTGTGTGCCCAGTACTAATGATGTCTCTGGAGCTAATAAAGCAAAGAGAAAAAAGAAGAAGAAAGAAAAGTATTTCAAGTCACAGAGGAAGGGACCAAACCACCTGAGCCTGCGATGTCAGGACAACATGCGTCAGAAAGGCGCTGAGATGTGCTGCTGACCGGAGTGACGGGCAAAATTGTCACAGGAACGGTGGCAAAGAAAAAGGAGGAGCAAAGAGAAGCTGAATCTTTTATCCATGCTAAAGAGGCTTTAATTTCTGAACTCCAAACTGTCCACCATGATTATGAAGTCCCGCGGGAGCAATTGGATAAGGAGCGAGAAGATTACACTGAGGTACAGAGGAGTATACTCCCAGCTATACAAGAGTATACGCGGCATTGAAGAAATTAGGGCATCTCTTACGGAGTGAGTTGGAGGAGGTGACAACTAGTCTGGAAAAGGCCAACACCTCAATTGCTACTATGGAGGAAAACCAGAACAAGTCTGACAAACTGATTGCTAACCTCAAACAGAAATATAAGGAGGCTCTACAAGAGGGCCACGGTCTAAACACAGAGCTGGGTATGTTGAAGGAAACCCATGAGAATGCCCTGAATTATTTAGAGACTGTAATGAAAGAGAATGTAAGTCTGAAAGAAGAAAATTCAGATTTGTCTGACCAGGCTAGTGAAGGAAAGGAGAAGCTTCACCAAGTAGAAAAAGTGACGGAACAATTGTCCCAGGAAATTTTAGAAGTACAGGCAGCACTGCAGAATGCAGAAAGAATGCTGGAAAAAGAACGCCTCTCCCTGGAGCAGCATACACACGCACAGCATATACTGCAGAGGCAGCTGCAAGAGCTGTGTGCACATCTACAGGAGCCCAATGAGAAGCCGTGGGTCCTGCAAGAAGAATGTATCCTGGCTGCTAACAAAGTAAAAGCTCTGCAGGAGCATCTGAATATCCAGTGTCCCCGCAGAGCATCATGAGCAGCTGAAGGTCACGTTGAGCGTCACAAGAGCAACTCTGGAGGCAGAGCTTAGAGGCCAGGTGACTGTATGAGAGGGAGCACGAGAAGGTCAAGAAACTAGAGCAAGTGATGGAGAAGCAGAGAGGCTGCTCCATCCCCAAAAGTCAGTACACTCAGAAGAAAGAGGTAATCGCAAGCAGCCGCGACCCTGGTGATGAAATCTGCATCGCTCCAAAATCTGAAGGATGCACTGATGCAAACTCAGAGCAAGCACAAGGAAGAGGTGAAGCCTTGAGAGGAGCCTTGCAGAATCAAATTGCAGAGCTGCAGACGCAGATTGCTGAGCTCAAGATACAGCTCACCAAAAAGGAAGAGAGGGAGGAGGTGTCCGTCCGCCAACTTCTCTCTCTCCGATTTCTCCATTTCCCCTTTTCCTCTCTCTGACCATCACCTCATCTCATTTTCTCTCTCTCGCTTCTCTCCATCTCCATCTCGCCGTCGTTTTTGCAGAAACCTGCGCTCTATTAACCTACCTACCAGCTCTTGATTACACTTTACACTCCTCCCTCTCCTCTCTCAGTTCTTCTTCAGACCCTGACAACCTGGTCAGGAACTACAACTCTGCCCTATCTTCTTGATCTTCATGCCCCGCTTTCTCTCTGCCGTCCTCGCCCTTCTAACCCCAGACCCTGGCTAAACCCCCACACACGCATGCTGCGTTCCTCCACTCGCTCCTCTGAACGCCTCTGGAGGAAATCTCAGACGCTCGCAGACTTCATTCACTACAAATTGATGCTGTCCTGTTTCAACTCTGCCCTCTCTCAGGCTAAACAAACCTACTTTTCATCACTAATCAACACACATAAGTCTAACCCACGCCGACTCTTTTCTGTCTTTGACTCTACTCAGACCACCCTCGGCTGCCTCCTCTTCTTCTCAGGACTTTGCCGACTTTTTTAAGGAAAAGGTGGAATCCATACGTCAGAACATCCCATCTGTTGCCTCCTCCCATCCCACACTGCTTCCCAACTCCCTCCTGCCTTTCTTGACTCTTTTTCCGCTATCTCGGAGGAGGATGTGTCACTGCTGATCTCCTCTTCTCCCTCTACTACTTGCCCTCTTGATCCCATTCCCTCCCATCTCCTAAAATCTCTTGCTCCTTCTATAATCCCTTTGCTCACACAGATCTTTAACTCTTCCCTCTACTCTGGTACCTTTCCATCCTCCTTCAAGCATGCAACCGTTATACCATTACTCAAAACAGCAAGCTTGACCCTACCTGTCCTTCTAACTAACGACCTGTCTCCCTCCTGCCTTTTGCCTCCAAACTCCTTGAATGTCTTGTATTCTCTCGATTGCTACACTTTCTCAACACCTATTCTCTTCTAGACCCTCTACAATCTGGCTTCCGCACTGCTCACTCTACTGAAACAGCCCTCACTAAAATAACTGGCGACCTCCATGCTGCCAAAGACAGAGGTCATTACACTCTGCTCATATTACTCGACCTCTCTGCAGCATTCGACACCGTGGACCACCCTCTTCTCCACATTCTCCATACTCTTGGTATTCGGAATAAAGCTCTATCCTGGATCTCCTCTTACCTCCTCCTCTATTGATCTCTCTGTGGGGGTACCCCAGGGCTCTGTCCTGGGATGCCTTCTCTTTTCTCTTTACACACTCTCTCTAGGTGACCTAATCATATCTTTTGGGTTTAAATATCACCTCTATCCTGTCGACACACAAATTTACCTTTCAACCCCTGACCTTACACCTGCTATACAGACCAAAGTTTCTGAATGCCTCTCTGGAATATCATCCTGGATGGCCAGCCGCCGACTGAAACTTAACATGGGAAAAACAGAGCTCCTTATACTTCCTCCCAAACCTGGCCCTACTACCTCCTTCCACATTACTATTGGAAATACGATCATTCACCCAGTAGCCCAAGCACGCTGCCTACGGGTTACACTTGATTCCTCTCATTCTCCTCTCATATTCAAAGCGTTTCTAAAACTTGTTGCTTTTTCCTCCGCAATATCACAAAGATACGCCCTTTCCTCTGTTACTCGACTGCTAAAACTCTGACTCTGGCCCTCATTCTCTCACGTCTCGATTACTGCAACCTCCTGCTGTCCGGCCTTCCTGCCTCTCACCTGTCTCCCCTACAATCTATCCTAAACGCTGCTGCCAGAATCACTCTACTCTTTCCTAAATCTGTCTCCGCATCTGCCCTCCTGAAATCCCTCTCCTGGCTTCCGATCAAATCCCGTATCTCTCACTCAATTCTCCTCCTCACTTTTAAAGCTTTACACTCTTCTGCCCCTCCTTACATCTCAGCCCTAATTTCTCGCTATGCACCATCCCGACTCTTGCGTTCTTCTCAAGGATGTCTTCTTTCTACCCCCTTTGTATCTAAAGCTCTCTCCCACCTTAAATCTTTCTCACTTTCTGCCCCACACCTCTGGAATGCCCTTCCCCTCAATACCCGACTAGCCCCCTCGCTATCCACCTTTAAGACTCACCTTAAGACACATCTGCTTAAAGAAGCATTTGAATAGCACTGGATAATCATGGACACATGATACATAAAGCTTGGCCCCCTGCAGACGTACTTACTAGAATTCCCTCCTACTGTCTCTGTATGTTCTCCCTACCTACCAATTAGACTGTAAGCTCCTCGGAGCAGGGACTCCTCTTCCTTAATGTTACATTTATGTCTGAAGCACTTATTCCCATGACCTGTTATTTATATTATTTGTTATTTATATGATATGTATTACTACTGTGAAGCGCTATGTACATTTATGGTGCTATATAAATAAAGACATACAATACAATACAATACATGGCACTATGAGGCCAAAATGGCCCATGCCTGCAGCTTGCGGAACCACACGGCCAGTGAGAGGGCCCGGCTGGAGCTGGACAAGGTCCGGAAGGAGCACCGGCAGCTGCAGGTCAAGAATAGAGAAAAGGAAATAGTTAAACCTTGCTCTGAATCAACTGACAGACGTGGAATCGCGATTCAACTCCAAAGAAGTTTAACTGGCAGCCGCACTGAGTGGAAAAAGAAATAGAGAAGGACAGCTTCAATACCTGAGGAAGGACCTAGAGTCTGAGCGTACTGGCCGCAAGATGGCAAAATATATATATATATCTGTAAAATAGCAAGCTTCAGAAGTCATGCTATATTCCATGTGTGTGTGGGGGGGTGGGCGTGTGTGGGTATGTGTGTGTGGGGGGGGGGGGAGATGCAGGGGGGTGTGCGTGGAGTGTGTGTGCTTCTCAGAGAGAGAGAGAGTGTGTGTGTCCTGTATGTGTGTGTGTGTTTGTGTGTGTCCTGTCTGTCCTGTCTGTCTCTGTGTGTGTGTGTCCTGTCTGTCTGTGTGTGTCGTGTGTGTGTGGCATGTCGGTCTGTGTGTGTGTGTCCTGTCTGTGTGTGTGTGAGTCATAGGAGAGGAGGGGGAGATATGAGATGAGGAGATACAGTATGAGGAGGGGAGGGGGAGGTATGAGGAAGGGGGGTATGAGATGAAGAGGGGAGATATGAGGAGGGATGGGGGAGATATGAGGCGGGGAGGGGGAGATAAGAGAAGGGCAGGAGGAGATATGAGGAGGGGCGGGGGAGATATGAGGAGGGGATGGGGAGATAGGAGGAGGGGAGGGGTGGTATTAGGAGGAGAGTTATGAGGCGGCGAGGGGGAGATATGAGGAGGGGAGGGGGAAATATGAGGCGTGGAGGGGTGGTGAGGAGGAGGGATGGAGGAGATATGAGGTGGGGGGGAGATATAAGATGAGGATGGGGAGATATGAGGAGAGGAGAAATTAGGAGCTGAGGGGAGATATGGGGAGGGGAGATATTAGGAGATATGAGGAGGGGAGGGAGATATGGGGAGGGGAGTGGGAGATATGAGGAGGGGAATGGGAGATATGAGGAGGGGAGGGGCAGATATGAGGAGGGGAGAGGGAAGGTATGAGGAAAGGATGGGGAGGGAGAGGTATGAGGAGAGGAGGGGAGGTATATGGAGAATTGGGGGAGGTATGAGGGGAAGAGGGGAGGGTATAAGGCGGGGAGGTATGAAGGGGCAGGTATGAGGAGTGGAGGGGGAGGTATGAGGGGGCAGATATGAGGAGAGGGGGAGGGGCTGTGTGTGTAGGTAAGTGGCTGTGTGTTTGTCACTGTGTGTGTGCACGTATATTGGAGAGGGAGGTTGAATGTGGGGAGGGGAGAAAAATCCATGGGGGTGGGGGTGTAAGAGAGAGGGGGTCAAGGAAAGGGTGACTGGGGAGTGTGAGGTGGGGTGAGAGTGAGGAAGTGTGTGAAAAGGGGGGGTTCTTGCAAGGCCGCCGAAATGTGGGTGGGGGGGCCCCAGTGGAAACGTTGTTGCTGGGCCCCGGGAAAGCTGTCTGCGGCCCTGCATGGCAGTGATGTCACTAACTGCCACGAGGAGAGCAAGAGACCCTATTTTGCCAAGTGTAATATACACACAAGGTCAGGAATGTCACATTTTTAAAATGTCTTAATTTTAATTAATGCCTACATTTTATTTAATTTTAATTTGTCAATTAATTATTTAATTTTAATTTGTTAATTATTTTAATTTTAATTAATGTCTTCATTATTTATTTAATTAGAGTAGAGAAAGTACATTTCAGATTTCAGGCTGCAAAGTGGTTTGTTTTATTTCTGATAGTGAAATCCCTTTAATTAATACAATTTGTTATGTTGAAGTTAAACTTTAAAAAAGGTGGTTTGTGGGTTTTTTTCTGCTGCTGTCTAGAAATTTAAATTTATTGCATTTAAATGCTGATTTCAAATTCATATTTGTGCACCCTTTTTCCTGCAGCGTGGGCACTCACAACGGACATTGTCGTGCCTGCCACGAGGACGCATTTTTACAGACCACCACTGGTCCATACAAACCTCAGGTCAGTCCAGAAAATAATACAAATAATTTAAAAAAAAAATATGTTGATTTTCATTTTTTTTCCCCAACTATTTTAGATAACACACACACACACACACACACACACACACACACACACACACACACACACACACACACACACACACACACACACACACACACACACACACACGGTGGGTGAGGGAGCAGAGAGAGCGAGAATGGGAGGGAAGCGGGGGAGACGAGAGTTTGTGTTAGGTTAAGAATTGGAAATAAATACATTTTGAAGTAGTAATCATCCCCTCTGAACTTGGCATTCTTGGCCATTTTTGCCCTGGCTGTAAGAGTTGAAGGGCCCAAGTAAAGCCCCCAACTCTATACACACAAACACACACTGCAGGGCCCACCTCCTATACACACAAACACACTGCAGGACCCACCTCCTATACACACAAACACACACTGCAGCCCCCACCTCTATACACACAAACACACACTGCAGCCCCCACCTCTGTACACACAAACACACACTGCAGGGCCCACCAACTGGACGCATTATGGCGCCGAGGCATCACGTGATGTCACATTGTTATGCCAACATGTCACCGCCTGACGTCAATGTCTCGTTGTCATGGCAACGGTGTGCGTCACGTGATGTAATTTGTTTTATAAATAATTTTTTAATGTTTCCCGGTTTTTCATTTTGAAAATCTGGTCACCCTATGTAATCTTACAGTGTATTTTGGCATTACACTAAGGTAGGCATGGAGCTAGACGTGAACTCAAATTTACTGGTGCTTAGTTCTTTAAAGAACCAACTATTTATTTATTTATAAAATGTTTTACCAGGAAGTAATACATTGAGAGTTACCTCTCGTTTTCAAGTATGTCCTGGGCACAGAGTTAAGACAAATAATACATGGTTACAAATACAGTTACATAAATGAGCAGGGTATACATTATATACAAGACATTGCGTGCACAGTTAAAGATAATATATATTATGGGCGTATGTAACAGTTACAGACCAGATTAAAATGTGAGACTGCCTTAGTTTTGAAAGAACTTAAACTGGTGGTGGCTGTGAGAGCCAGTAGGGTGTTCCAGTTTTGGGGTTGCACAGTAACAGAAGGAGGAGCGGTCGGCTTCTTTGTTGAGCCTTGGGACCATGAATAGTCTTTTGGAGTCAGATCTCAAATGTACCAAGGCATATTATAATCAAAACCGATACAAATAGCTAGTTTTATATTGCTATTACAACTCTTAGCTTCAATATGTTTTTGCTCTAACATTTGCGCCATCTGGATCAGCCTGCAATTTAGTGCAGCATTTCCACTTGTATTTTTTTCTTATTTCCCCTAGGGGGGAAGCAGAGCTGAACCATGTTAGGCCTGGGACCCGCTGCACTCGTTGGCGCGGGCGGCAATGTAGCGAGTTCCCCACGAGCAGGGGAATCCTCGCGAGCCGGTCCCGGTCCCCCCTGGCGGCACAGCTGACTACACGCTGTGGCGCGTCAGCCGCTAGGAGACACAAGAGAATGGTGTTTCCTAGCTTCGACGCGTCACGTGGTGTGGCTGTGAGCCAATGGGGAGGGGAGGCTGCGGGAGGAGGAGAGGCTTCGGGGAGCGGGGAGGAGTGTGGAGTGAAAGCAGCGTGAGTGCCTGTCTGTGTGTGTGTCTGAGTGCGTGCGTGCCTGTCTGTGTGTGTGTATGTGTGTGCCTGAGTGCGTGAGTGCCTGCCTCTGTCTGTGTGTGTGTGTGTGTGTGTATGTGTGTGTATGAGTGCGTATGAGTGCGTGAGTGCCTGTCTGTGTGTCTGTGTGTGTGTGTATGTGTATGTGTGTGTATGTATGTATGTATGAGTGCCTGCGTGTGTGCGTTTTTTTTACTTACCTGCAGCCCGTGGCAGCCCGTGGAGGGAGGGGGGGGAAGAGTAGCGGGTCCCTCCGCTCAAGCCACGCCCCCCCCCCCTCCCTGTCAATCCTCCCACTCCCGCCCACCTCCCGCTCTGGCCCCCCACGTCATGGCCGCGCCCCCTCACGTCATGGCCGCACCCCCCCCCCGACCCGTTTGGCCACGCCCCCCCCGCTACTACTGAAGTTTCCTGTAGACCGCAGATCGCGGTACAGCGAGTTGCACGCGCCGCCGGCAAGCAAGCTAGCCGTGCGGATGCGTGCAACGGGACCTTAGCCTAAATTTCAGCTCCAGGGGCCCCTTGCTTCCCAAGATACCTCTGAAGCGGCTGACAGTATCATTCCAGCCAGGACACGCATGGCCGGTAGGAAGCTGCGATCTTAAGCACCTTTAGGCCTGGGACATAGTAAGCGCTTAGGTGCTGCTGCTCGCTCTTGCTTGCTGCCGCTCGCTCTACCAGGAGCTTTTTTGCTGTCCTGGCAGAGGAGACAGCAAGCGCGCTTGTGAGGCGGGTATCACTGTGTGTGTGTCACTTGGTAGCTGTCAGTGTGTGTGTGTGTGTCACTTTGAAGTGGTCTGTGTGTTTGTGTGTCACTTGGGAACCTGTGTGTGTGTGTGTGTGTGTGTGTGTGTGTGTGTGTGTGTGTGTGTGTGTGTGTGTGTGTGTGTGTGTGTGTGTGTGTGTGTGTGTATATTATATAATATTTTAAAAATTAAAAAAAAAAGACATGTTGTGAGAATGAGGAAACAAAAAAAGAACAGCGCAAAAAAACCATTGTGTAGTGTATTAAAAAATTATTTATAGTATAAAGGTGAGTATTGCACGTACATCAACAATAAGGGTTAATAGCATGACATGTTAGGGACATGTTACCACTCTGTAGGCACAACAGGATTCAGACACCGGTTGCAGGACGTTCACCCTCAGAATGCTGGTGTATGATTCTGACGAAGTACGGAAGTACGAAACGCGTAGGAGAGGGCGCGTTCCTTCATTCATATATTTTTATATCCCCATTGCGGTTTTAAATCGAACATTTGTTCTGCTACGGGACGTGTTTGGGACTCTGTGTGCCGCTGGATTGCTGAGTGTGAGACAGTGACGCACCAAAGACGGGACCGGCATAGAGACGCCGTCTGATGACGTCAGACGCCGGCGTGGAGTAACACGGAAGCAGCGTGGCGATCAACCCTGCTGAGAGCTCCGTGACGGTGTGGGAAGGTTCCCCAACGCTGAGCTGCTTACTTTGGAATCATACACCAGCATTCTGAGGGTGAACGTCCTGCAACCGGTGTCTGAATCCTGTTGTGCCTACAGAGTGGTAACATGTCCCTAACATGTCATGCTATTAACCCTTATTGTTGATGTACGTGCAATACTCACCTTTATACTATAAATAATTTTTTAATACACTACACAATGGGTTTTTTGCGCTGTTCTTTTTTTGTTTCCTTGTAGCCTTGGTGTTTGAGCCATTCCCACAGACCAGCTGCACAAAACCTCACCCGTTAAGGTTGTATTGTTTATTTTATACATACCTTTTATGTGTAAATCACTTTTCCTATCACAATCACCTATGAGCACAAGTCCTGTTTTTGTTTTCACTCATGTTGTGAGAATAAATTATTTATTAACATTGTGCAACTTTGATAAATATACTCATGCACGCGCACACGCACGCGCGCACACACACATACATACACACACACACAAACACACATACACACATGCACACACACACCCCTGCACACACACATGCACACACACACACACATATATACATGCACACACACATACATGCGCACACACACACACATACACACACACACACACATATATACACATAAAACACACACACATGCACACATAAAACACACACACATGCACACATACACACACATGCACACACACAAACACATGCACACTCACACACATGCACACACGCACACACACACACGCACACACACATACATACACACACACACATACACACACACACACATATATACACATACACACACACACATGCACACATACACACACATGCACACACACACACACACGCACACACATGCACACACACATACACACACACATACACACACACACCTCTGTGCTGCCTCTGTCTTGTCTGGTAGTGCCGGACCGGCTGCAGACCCATTGGATGGGAGCGGCCACGTGACCGCTCCTCCGCTTCCCTCGAGCGGCAAATTTCAAACTTGCCTGTCTCAGGGAAATTTCTCAGCCTCCGCACGCATCAGCAAGCATGCGGAGGGAGAAACTATTGCCGCGCTGATAACAGATGCAGGGGCTTTGTGCATCTGTTCAGCGCGGCTCAGCCCGGCTCAGCGACGCTGAGTGCACTATGTCCTGGGCCTTAGAGCAAGGGGTGCCCAGAGACAAAATTAATGCAGTTTGGCTCCAGAGACCCCCTGCTTCCCACCTATAGCGTGCGGGGGAGATAAATATTTGTATTTGTTTTAAGGAAATGGTTCTTTAAAGCAGCACAACAAGCTGCAGTTTATCTCTATGTCCCTCATCACATAGTCCAGGCCTGCACAACTTGTAAAGCGAGAAGGGCCGAACTGCTCCAAGGAAAACAGATTTGGGCCGCACAGGCAAAATCATCATCATCATATCTCCCCCAGCACCTCTCATCATCATCATCCTCATATCTCCTCCAGCACCCCTCATCAATCTCTCCTAGCACCCCTCATCATCCTCATATCTGCCCCAGCACCCTTCATCATCCTCATATCTCCCCCAGCACCCCTCATCATCCTCATATCTCCCCCAGCACTCATCATCTTCATATATCTCCCCTAGCACTCATCATCTTCATATATCTCCCCCAGTACCCCTCATCATCAACCTTTGCGAGACTCACCCTCTCTCACACCCCCATCTATCCCCCTCACCCATACACAATACTCCCCCTCCACATAACACACAATACCCCCCTGCAGACCACACACATCCCACCCCCCTGCACCTCACCTCACTCTCCCCCCTGCATCTCACATCACATCCCTGCACCTCACATCACCCCCCTACACCTCCCTCCCTGCATCTCACCTCCCCCCCTGCACCTCACCTCACTCCCCCCTGCACCTCACATCACCCCACTACACCTCCCCCTGCACCTCAGCTCACTCACCCCCCTGCACCTCACCTCCCCCCCTGCACCTCATCTCACTCTCCCCCCTGCACCTCACCCCACCCCACTACATCTTCCCCCCTGCACCTCAGCTCCACCCCCTTGCACCTCACTTCCCCCCCCTGCACCTCACATCACTCCCCTTGCACCTCACCTCCTCTCCCCCCTTGCACCTCACCTCCCCCCCAACGGCACCTCACTGCGGCAGAGCAGGCAGGACTAGCACACTCGTGCAGTCCTGAGAGCAGGCTCGAGGAGGAGGAAGGGGGAGCGGGCTCGCGGGCCGGAGTGCGGCTCCCGGGCGAGAGAAGAGGGGGTGAGCGGCTCCCGGGCGGGAGAGGAGGGGGGGAGAGCACCTCCCGGCCGGGAGAGGAGGGGGGAGAGCGGCTCGCGGCCAGAGAGGAGGGGGGGAGAGCAACTTGCGGGCGGGAGAGGAGGGGGCAAGCGAGCTCGCAGGGGGAGAGCAGGCTCGGAAGGGAGGAGGACGGGGAAAGCCGCCGCGGGCCGCGTGTTGTGCAGGACTGACATAGTCCAATAGGAAGCTGCAAGAGATGGTGTCACGGCTTCCAATTGACCCACAAGACGCGGGACATTTAAAGCCGCCATTGTTAGCCCCAACAATCCCCATCGGAGCTGCTACCTGCAGAGATACTGTCACCCCCTTCCGACGTAAGTATCTCGGGGAGCAGGGGGTTCCCAGAGCTGAAATAAATGCAGTTCAGCTCCGGAGACCCCCGGCTTCAATCCTATAACTGAACAGAAATAAATTCAATTAAAGGGAAAATGTAACTTGGTGAGCTGCTTTTCTTGAGTGGCAATAGATGGGGAGAAGTTACATGATAGATGTTTTAAGTTCTGTCTCTGTATTCCATTGTAATATTGTATTTGTTTCAGTCTGCCAAAACTGAGATGGAGGAAACTTTTGTGGATACTTTGTGTCACATGGGATACGTTTTAAAATGTATGGGATTTGCAAGCAGAAAATTGTGCAATGTGTCAAAACAAGCGTCTATTCACACTTTCTTTACATTCGTCCATCACCCCCTTTACCAATTGTTTCACGCACATTAGATGTTGGTCAACAAGAATTTAGCTTTACGAAATAAAGAAAAGGCACAATTGTTACTTACCAACATAAATTGCAATGTTTAATAACCCTTTGAATGAGTAACTATAAAACGAACTACTTACTAAATGTAACCGTAAAATACTAATTCCTTGTCCCTGAGATTGCAGACGAAAAAGTGACATTCATAAAACATTGTATTGTTTGTATTCTCCCAATAGTTTCATACTTGTATTTAAAAGAAATGTACAGCTAAGATACATGGAGGTGCAGAGGAGTGTAAAGCCTTAAATGAAAACATCCAGTCATTTACACATTTTAGGTATTTTGTTTTTAGATCGTTTGCCTCTGTACTTCATTGTCTTTAGCTCCACTCAACTAGTATTGGTGCCCCTAATCTGCCACCATTCACAGTCTGAAATGGCATGAGTGCAGGGAACAGACTAGGACAGGGGTGGCCAACTTCAGCCTTCAACTGAAGGGCCACCGACAGGTCAGGCTTTCAGGATATCCCTGCTTCAATACAGGTGGCTCAATCAGTGGCTCAGTCGTTGACTGAGCCACATGTGCTGAAGCAGGGATATCCTGAAAACCTGACCTGTCGGTGGCCCTTGAGTTGGCCAGCCCTGGACTGGACAATCACTCTGTATATTAGTGGCATGAGAAGATTAGGCAGAATTTGTTTGTAGGTTGATAGTAATCTCTTCTATCATGAGTTCAGCCAAATATAATGTGGAATTCAGCAGTACATCAGACGCAAGGGGGGGATTTAAGCGTTAAGGATATCGAATGAAATCTGAAATTAAGATATACAATATCTGGCAATACATTAAATGCAGAAGATGTGGGGAGCAGCCCGTCTTATTTTCCTTCCATCTTTTTGTATCGAGGTACAGTACATTAAACTAGTGCTAAAATCCGGGCTTGCGCTCCATAACATAGCAAAGGAGGATCCTCTTGCCCCATATGGTAAATTAAATGTCATTCTTCACAGCCTGCCTCAGCAAATTACAACGTCACTGGTATTTTGTGCCGATAATGCGCCTCCATTTCCTTGCAACCTGAATTGCATGAGTAAGCCAGGTGTGCCATGATTTCTTAATGTTTTCTGTTGGATTTATCACCAGCTTGGATTTTGCAGCTGTATCATTTTAAAGTGAGTTGATTTGGGCAGGGACTGCAATGCAGCCTTGAAATAAATCACACTTTGCAAAGGGGAAAAAAAACAAAAACTGTTATCTTGAATAGATCGAGTCCAGCAACGTTCAGATCTAAGGGGGAAAGAGATTAAATATGAGGCTTGGCACTTGTGCAGCAAAAACATACATGGAAAAAATATAATATAACGCATATACGATTAACAGGAAATATTCATTGTGTAATATTCATTGTAATAATCAAAACTTTTATATTTTATATTATATTTTTACATGGTCCAGTAGATTTAATATTAACCCTTTGGTTTGGAATATATTACAGGCCTCTGACGGAAAAGGGCTTTGTTCTGGGCCTGTATGTGATGCGGATTCCATGAACATTCTTGCACCGAACTGTGGGGGGGGAAAGCTCGAGTCGTATTGATTTTATTGATCGGCTCCTGCTTTTTGTCAAGATTAGGTTCAGTAACCCGTTTCATTTTCAGATAAGATTATCAACTATCCTCTTTGGGCCAACATTAAGGACTTTTTTTTTGTTAATTATTATTATTGATAGCAGAACTATAATTTCCAGAAGTCCCACTTCTATCTTTGGCAGAGCATTTACACATATTTTGGTGTTTTGGTTTCAAACGGCATAGCTTTGCAAACCATGTTCAGAAATATACTCTTGTTAAAATAGAAACTACAAATCATGTCTATTGAGGAAGTACTCTCTGCGTATTTGAGGCCGATAGTGTATGGCCACAACAATGTACTTCTTGTGTTAAAAACTGTAAGTAGGGGTCGTACATTTAAGTCCTGAAAAGAATAATGTCCGTCCTCAGAGTTAAGCTCACTAGCTGATGCCATTTGGCCTCTATAAAGAACAGTAAAAGAGGGTTTTGAAGGTGAATGCTTCGGTCAGACTGCATTGTAAATATAAGCAGATGCCTGAAGGCCAAATTGTAATGCACATTAATGGGAAAGAATCTTTGTGGTAATATAAAACAGATATACTTACTTTCTTTGCTATTGATATACATTGTAATCACCCACAGAAGCATAATCGGGATCAACTGTAACTGAAATGAATGCATTGTAATTTTTAGCGTAATAAATACAATAAACAAACATACTGTATACATGATATAGTAATGAGTGACGGGACTAAATAAAGTCACGTGCCCTTAGTGTTTTATCTGCCGGTGCAGGGCAATAAAAAGAATACACCTTAACCCCCCTATAACGCTGTGCTTGGGGTCCAAAGAATCACACCGCGTTATAAGCGGGTCGCGTTAGAAATAATGTACAATCGTATGCATTGTACAATAAAGTATTTAAGACACCAATAATCGTGTTGTAATAAGAAATAATAAGAAAATTGGGAGCAACGCTTGCATCGCACTATAAGCGAATCCGCGTTGTAACGGGGTTGAGGTGTATATCAACTCCAGGCACTAATGTAGCCTGTTTGACATTTTCTTGTAACCGTGGTTTGCCGCGGTCCAAATGCCACAGCCAAGCCCCATCCAAAAATGTGCTGGCAAAAGGAAAGCCACAGCAGGTTGACTTCTTTGTCGTGGCTCAGAGGACGTTGAGTCAGTCTACATACATACTCAGTCCTCAATTGAGCCACCTGTGCTGAAGCAGGGATATACTGAAAATCTGACCTGTTGGTGAGGGTCTGGGGGACTGGAGTTGAGCATCGCTGATCTAAAATACCAGAAGGTAGTAATACAGTACTGCCAAAGATAGATTTAGTATGTTGACGTCTCATTCTCCGTTTGTGATTTTGGGGCTGATGTGAAATCAGGAACAGCACCAAACCACGGGTGTTCCGAGAGCCATGCCAATGGGAACGCTACGTTACGTGACCGTATCGTATGATGCCCCGTTGCTATAGGGGACGCTACGTGACGTCATGACGTTACGTGGAGCCATGTGACGCCGCGCAGCCATATTGAAAAGATTTGCAGGGGAAACATGCGATGCCGGAGCATGCTAGGAGACGCCGCCCGGACAGGTGATGGGGAGGTGTGAGGTGGAGAGCTGGGGGAGATGTGAGGGGAGATATGATGATGATGATGATGATGAGGGGGACTGGGGGAGATCTGATGATGATCAGGGGGACTGGGAGAGATCTGATGATGATGAGGGGGACTGGGGAGATCTGATGATGAGGGAAAGAAGCTTTTGACGATGAGGGGGAGAAGCTGATGGTGATTTTTCACTATGAAAGGGCAGTACGGTGAGGGAGAACCTGTTGCTAAAATGTTTGAATCCCACCACTGCGTATAATGTCACTCCTATAATACTCTCCATCAAACACTGGCCCAAATTGTCATTTTAAATGTATATGTGGCCTGTTTATTATTGCTACCAAATTGTATAATGCACATTTTAGCATTTAATAAACTTAATCTGCCAGTGAATTGTCAGTGCTGCCAATTTATCCATGCTCCTTAAATAAATTGCACCCTGTTCTCAGTTCAGCATGTAATATAACAAATGGTAAAAGGAAAGATGAACGCAGCAACGACTGTATTATTTTTGGATGTCTCTGTAAATTTGCTCCTACTGGAAATTCTGTATTTGAACTTGTTAATCATGCATATAATTACATGGAACATTAACTCCCTCAGATCCAAGGGCATGTTTGCTTTTGTTCCAAGATAAGTAAGAATAATAGGATATGACTATTTTGACTAGCAAACTTAGGCAATGCAAATGTAAAAGCACCTTCATATAACTCACCTGGTGCACTGGTTAGAGGTGGCAATGGTCCTCGTCTGTAAAAATATATACATATATATATATTAGGGCCTATGCATCAATGTGTAAATCTGGGGCATGAATGAACCGCACCAGATTAAGAGGAAACTAATCCCATTGGTTTTGAATAAGAAGTATTTCCTTTAAAATGCAGTGAAGAGTTTTCCCCCAGAATAGCACCTTGATTGCCTAAGTGACTTCTCCAGATACTGTATATAAAATCTCTCTTAAACATGCAGTCTCACTTTGGATCAGAGTGCAGTGCTGGTAGTGATAGGGTTATTAGGTTACAAATAAGTGTTTTGATTGACTAGTACAGCTATTATTTTTTTATTATTATTTTTAAAAAATCTAAATATATTTTTGTTTTCAGTTACAACGGGGTGGGATTAAACACAACGATAAAATAAACTTTGAGGATAAACTTTTAAAAGTATATGCATGATTATATTTTTTTAATCACAATCTGGCCATAACCCATTTGTTTTCGGGATTAAGAACTCTGCACCACAATAGAGTACTTTTTCTGGAAAGTGTTTGTGGTTTGAATCTTTGAGTTTGCAATTGATTCAATGAAAACCCCCTTCGGTGTCAGAAGATTAAATTGTTATTTTTCTACTCAACATATTAATTCAAATGTAGATTTAGTAACTGAACAGAAATAGGCTGTGAGTTGCATGTCAGATCACAAATGCATCAGGGGACTGGAATTAAAATGTGTATATAAACTTATGCTGGCATCAAGCAGCCAGATTTCACTCTACACCAGGGGTGGGCAACTCCACTCCTCAAGGGCTACCAACAGGTCAGGTTTTCAGGATACCCCCTTCGACTGAGCCACCTGTGCTGAAGCAGTGAATACTTGACCTGTTGGTGGCCCTTGAGGACTGGAGTTGTGAAGATAGGATGATTTCAAGTCTGAATAATAATTATATTGACTATATACATATATATTCAGCATGTAACTAGTTAAAATAAGGAATATAGTATTAAGTTAGAAATTATATTGGGGTAGTTAGAAATAGTTAGTTAGTAAAACAATACAATAGAGATCAGTCTTAAAAGATTAGGAACACAGTTAATCCTATAGTTGCTTAGTGACAGAACAAGGGAGTTTGTAAATCATAGCAAATATTGCTAAAAGAAGAAACATTGTTCTAACTTTGATTTGCTAAGGACATTTGGCCGACAGTGAGTAAAACAGCTGATTGCTAGGTTAAGGAAAATGTACAGTATAAAGATTGTACCTGGATGTATGGAATTCAGAATCATTTAACATGAACCAAACTGAAGACTCTATAACCAAATGCTATATATATATGCCTGAAAACCTGATTAAATGACGCTGTAAAATATGTGTTCTATTTGTGTCTAAATAAACTGAGAAAAGAACCGCACCGTGGACTATTTGATACATCACTGAAAGGTGGGACATTTATTTGCACCCATCTAATGAAGCAAATCTTCAAAGTTGCCCACCGCTGCTCTACACCCTGTGCAAATATGGATGAATCGGTTGATCACAAGAAGAAAAGATCATTCAAACTCAAACCTTATCCCAGCCACCGCTTGATTCCTGACAACTGCTGTATTCCTTGGAGGGTTGTAGAAATTTTCATACGCAATGGGAGCTGGAAATATAAAATAATATTTTTGTGTTACATCGGCACGTTTTTCAATAAGAGAAGATAGTAATAGTCGGCATGGATTTATGAAGGATAGGTCATCCCAAACTAACCTTATTAGTTTCTTTGAGGAGGTAAGTAGGAATTTAGACCAGGATAATGCAGTTGATGTGGTCTACTTCGATTTTGCAAAGGGGTTTGATATGGTGCCACACAAGAGCTTAGTGTACAAAATAAAGGCAATTGGACCTGCAAATATTTTTAACATGTGGATTGAAAACTGGTTGAAGGATAGACAACAGAGTTGTCATTAGCCCAACCCGAAAAAGGTTCCATTTAAGTTGTGAGTGGAGTACCTCAAGGATCGGTACTGGTCCTGCTTTTTAACTTGTTTATTAATGAACTTGAGGTTGGCATATAGAGCAAAGTCACCATCTTTGCTGATGACACTAAATTGTGCAAGGTAGTAAAATCAGACCAGGATGTCATTTCTCTCCAGAAGGACATAGATAGACTGGAAACTTGTGCAGGTAAATGGCAGATGAGGTTTAATACACATAAATGTAAGGTTATACATTTGGAAAACATGAATAAACAGACGACTTACAAATTAAATTGGGGAAAATTAGGTGAATCCTTGTTGGAGAAGGATTTTAGAGTGCTTCTAGACAGCAGGCTTAGAAATAGTGCCCAATGTCATGCAGTAGCTGCAAAGGCAAATAAGATCTTACCTTGTATTAAAAGGGGAATGGATGGAAGGGAAGTAAACATAATTATGCCCCTTTATAAAGCATTAGTAAGACCACACCTTAACTATGGAGTACAATATTGGGCACCACTCCATAAAAAAAGACATTATGGGACTAGAAAAATTGCAGAGAAGAGCCACCAAATTAAGGGGATGGAAAAGATGATTAATGAGGATAGCGGATTAGGAGAGAAGAGACACAGCTGACAGGGTGTGAGAGCCTATAGATTATATAATGACATTTCTATTATTTACTATAATCCAATATTGCCAACCTTACTCCATAGCATTATGAAACTGTGGTCCTCCATGGTTCTCGTGAATGTGCAGGACTATTGTTACCCGCAATGTACCGTGATTAGAATTACAAGAGAACTGGATCAAAAGCTCATGATAACATGAATAGTTGGCAATACGGACAATAGTGGAGATTTGTGTACCTTCTCTCTTGTTCCAGTGGGCATGTCAAGTACGATATTGTCTGTACCTCAAGTACAGGGGTGGCCAACTGAGTGATGATCAGCGCAACAATTCAACTACTTTTATGGATTTGAGTATTTTTTAAATCTTTTTTTTTTTTTAAATCCGGTGATCATTTTGCACCAGAACGACCTCGATAGATAATCATCTTAGTTCCATTGATTTGTCCTGTTTCCTAGTGACCGCTTTTAGTAGGCAGCACTGCCTTGTCTTGGAGGGAGTGCAGCACGACCAGTGTCACTTTGCTTTGAAGCAAGCAAAAGCAAGTTGAATTTGCTTAAAAGAGAACCAACCTTTTGGTTTTCTTTAGTAGGCATGAAATCAAGGGCAGTATGAAGAGACGTACAGTATAAGAAATTAGGCTTCAAGGGGGTAAAACTGTCCATTAGAGCAGATGCCAATATAAAACATGGTTCCTTCTCCTTTCAGTGGTGGGGGTTTGCAATCGCCAATAAAATTACGTTGACTTGTGCTACCAGCTGATTTTGTGTAGCCCTGTGTGGTTTGGGCTATAGGTCTGCCCTCCTCCTGGCGGTAATACCTGCGTAAGGGCAGGTTTGCCAGGAGCAATCATGGGTTTTCCCCACTTCATGCAGTACAATGAGTCAGTGAAGGCAGTGTCTTCAGGCTCTGTGTCCAATTAGAGACACAGGGGTGGTGCCTGTTGGAGCTGCTTATTGTACTGCAGCTTTTTATTTAGTCAGTCTGTCCCTACCGTGAGAGGGGCAAGGTTACCCAGACCAAGCTGCCAGGGCTCTGGCAGGCTTGAGGCCTCCCTACGGGGAGTGAGGGTATACCACATACCTCCTATCCTACCAGAGGATAGGGGAAGAGCTGGAACCTCTCTCGGTGCCCTTGGCTGGGAGTTGGGTTCAGGGACATCCTAAGGGAGACAGCCTGCTGTGTGATCTGTGATGCTGAATAGAAGAGACCAAATAAAGAGACACTGCATTTTTACCTATACCTCCTGCCTGAGAGTGAAGTACATTGGGAGGAGGGGAGCATCATTGTTTTGCAGCTACTTCACCCCATACTGGTTACAGGATACTGGGGAGCGCAGGTATATATAAAAAAATTACACCCGATTCCTTTGAGAAATCTGTAAGTAGAAATCTCATTGGGCTATTTTGTTCTAAGAACCATACTACTCGAACAGACATATTTGCACTATATGCTTGTGTTTGCTCTTTTTTATATATACCTGCGCTCCCCAGTATCCTGTAACCAAACATCTCTTGGATTGAAGAAAAAACAATCTACACGAAGGGTTGAAGCTGCATTTATTATTATTTTCATTGGGCCACATTCACTGATGTTTTCACATTGATACGCTGTTATAAGTATTCACGTGCACTAATTGAAGTCACTATAATTAGATTTAAGCGCCACTCTTTAACTATTTGTTCACACTTCACCCCATACAGCTGGGGCCTGCACGAGATGGAGGCGCTGCACCTGTAAGTAGGATTGAGGCACAGCCCCAGAAGCCTGACCTGTTCATCCCCTATACCATCATGCGGGAGACTCAGGGCCCCCGGTTGCCAGCAGGTATGCACCACCCTAAGACATGTAGCTGGAGCAGCATATTCCCTAGGAGACCCTATGTGAGATTGGGGGGTGGGGGTGGGGGTGGGGGGATAAGTGTTACATTTGTTTGTCAGTAGCTGCACCAGTATTGCAGAGTGTAACTGTTTACATGGGAATCAATTACAAGATAATCATTTTAGAAATAACAAGTTATGAGAACATCCTTATATTCAAGTAAATACCTGGTGGTTTATCTCCTGTTTTATGGTTTTCTGTAAAATACTCAATGTCCTTCTCAATATTACATCCCTCTAATGCTTTGCGAACTTCTTCATACATCTGTAAAAAGAAGAGAAATCAGCTTAGGGTAACAATGGAAAGAGAAGGTTCTGCATCTGGCAAAGCCTTGATAATTAGTATCCTTGGTGGCAATAGGCCATAGAAAACAACAACTAATTTACTAATACAGTACGTGAATGATGGCAGCAAATATCCAAAATTCAACCAAAATTTTGTAGCCATTGCTAACCCGGCAGTGCCAATTACTTGATATTGTATGCTTACTCTTTTGCTATGTATGCAAGGCTGTCTTCACAACCACACAAGTAAATCACCAACTCACTAAGAAACATGAGCCAAGAGCAAACTGTAACAATTAATGAACCCAAGGCTTATCGGCTGTACATAATCCAAGAAAGTCAAGGGAGCGGAGGTCGTAACACCAAAGGAGAGAAGAAAAAATGGACATAGAACAGTATTGTATGGCAGTTTAGGGCTCAGTTCTCAGTTGTGCACAGAACCTCCAATTATTATACTCAAACATTTGAGATATATGGGTATTTCCAAAACTGGCACAAAATGTACTGGAACGTGGGTAGAAACACATGCAGTTCAGCAGGACCCAGGAGAAAGAAGAAAGACCAGGATAGTGCAGATGGTACTTAAAACAGTACATTTAACAAAAAAAGACCCCCCTGCAATAAAGGCTTACATCAGGGTGATCAGTTAAAACATTTGTACGGTACAAATAAATCGTCCTGACTCCCGGGAGTCGGGTGAGTCGTGTTCTCACCCCTCCAAGTCTCCACTGATGCCGATGTTGTCACTTCCGGGTTTCCGAAAATCAGATGATGCGGCTGACATCCCTCTGAACACTTCCCCTCTGATCACTGTCAGCTGTATCGCCGATTGTCAGACTCAACTAGTTTCGCTGTTGCTTCCTCAGGAATCAATAACTCCCACCCACGCTCCCTCTGCTACATATACCCTGCTGCGGAGATTACGCTAACCCGATAGGATGGACATCAACCAATGAGTAATAGCTCCTGTTCGTAATCAAGCAAATGTATGCTACATAGTATACAGATGTTAAGAATCATCTTGCTCTCAAATAGCACAATAAAGAATACTATTCATCTGAAATGAAGAATTCTCATACAAATATAAAGTACACAATAAAACTACATCATAAAACAAAATGAATTACAGAATTTTATATAATAAAAAATCCGAACAGGATGCTAAATATGACACATAGCCACTTCTCTTGTACATAAAATAAATCATAAGATAAAAAATACAATAGACGCATCAATATAGAATATTTCATATCATTCAGATATATAGTGGATAATGCTGTGCAACCCCAGAGAGACCATGCATCTAACCAAGGGCCACCTAGCCGCCCTAGGGGATCACAGCGTACCACCCTACACTATCTCCTTACCTAAACTTTCCAACAATATTAAAACCCAAATAACGACGAATTTTTATTCCCCTTTGTCATTATTTGGGTTTTAATATTGTACTAAAATCCCTAAAAGTAGTGGAATTGTTGCGCTGATCATCACTCAGGGGCTATTTTTGTATCCCAGAGTGGGGCTCCTGTTCATTATCATGTGAAGCGATCTTCCACTTGATTGGGAAGATTTCCGCTCCGTTCAAATGAAGAGTGCATCACAGTATATTGAATAGGGGTCATTCTCTCTCTAACACTGCCAGGATCAGGGAAGAATAATAAATGGTTTCTCATTGGTTGATGTCCATCCTATCGGGTTAGCATAATCTCCGCAGCAGGGTATATATAGCAGAGGGAGCGTGGGTGGGAGTTATTGACTCCTGAGGAAGCAACAGCGAAACTAGTTGAGTCTGACAATTAGAGATACAGCTGACCATGATCGGAGAAGAAGTGTTCAGAGGGACGTCACCCGTGTCATCTCGTCACCTGATTTTCGGAAACCTGGAAGTGACGACACTCACCCGACTCCCGACGATTTATTTGTACCGTACAAATGTTTTCATTGATCACCCTGATGTAAGCGTTTATTGCAGGGGGGTCTTCTTGTGATAAATATACTGTTTTTAAGTACCATCTGCACTGTCCTGGTCTTTCGTCTTTCTTCTTTCTCCAGGGTCCTGCTGAACTGAGTGTGTTTCCACCCACGTTCCAGTACATTTTGTGCCTCAGTTTTGGAAATGCCCATATATCTCATATTTTTGTGAGTATAATAATTGGAGGTTCTGTGCACAACTGAGCCCTAAACTGCCATACAATACTGTTCTATGTCCATTTTTCGTCTTCTCTCCTTTGGTGTTACGACCCCCGCTCCCCTGACTTTCTTGGATTCTGTTTGTGGAGGATATTGGAGACATATCCGGTTCCAGGGTTTTGAGTGGAGGCGTATAATTACCTTTTATATATTTATATTTACTGATATCATGTATTTCTATTTATTTAATTGATTTATATATCTCTTGTTCACTAAGTGTATTATCACTATCACTATTTTTCTTTACTGATAATTTGTTTTTTCACTCATCAATTTATCTGAGCATTTAAAGTAACTCTAACCGGTTACATATTATTCACAAGTGTCGAGCGCCACTCTTTGCTCTTATCTATTTATCAGCTGTACATTATAGCTAAGAAAATGTAAGACACTTAGACCAGACACTCTTAAATTGGGCACATGAAAAAAAATGTACAGTACAATAAGGTTCTTCTGTCAATGTGGGATGCAGGAATTTACAAGCAAGTACTATAGGCAGGTACTATTAAATCACCATAACACATCATTTATTTTATGTAAAGGTCATTTGACCAATAAAACACTTGCATTTCTGGATTTATTTGTATATACTTATTTTTATAAAATACAGATGGTAATAAATTGCCTATAAATTGTTGATCATTTATCAAACCAGCCATCAACCTGGCCAAAGCCCAACTATGAACCCTCCCCCCCAAATATTACAATAATGACAAACAATAATCCACTTTCTCACTTGATGGCCCAAAGGAAAAACAAACAAACACAGAAAATATCATCGTGATGCCAAAAAAAACAGCCAAAGTGTGAATGAGGCCTAATCCAGGACCTGATGGCGTTGCAGGGACGCTTTTTCCCATGGACGTCATTGGTAAGAGCGGTTACTGAAGGTGCAAACTGAGCTCAGTGAATCTGGGCCTATATCTTCCAATGAAAAAAACAGAACAAGAGCACAGACCAGAAACGGCAGTCCTTCAATCAGACCATTCCATTGTATAGGTAAGCATCTTACCACATCATTGGATACACACTGTTTGGAGAGCTGGTTCACGTGTGTCCACACTGCGTTCCGGAAGTAATTTATTCTCTCACCTTCCTGATTCTCAAAATTCTGCAAGGAATAGTTTTGTTTAAGGATTTAAATGATCGATGGACCCCTGACTTTCAAATGATCCCAGTGACAGGAGCTAAACCCCAACTCTGCCCCTGACACACTGCAGTCATTATGAGCAACGGTAAACCAAGGTGGCGCTCTACGCTATTAGTGATAACAATTGATATTAACAGTGAAAGTATTGTGATCAATATGTGAATAAAAAAGTGAAAATAAATATATAAAGTGTGGGGCTAATCAATTAACCCTCAAAAAACAGTGTGAATACAATAGAATACAATAATGTGCACCAAAAATAAATGGGAGAAAGGGTATACTCCTCCACTCAGGCACTGGAGCAGAGATATGTTCCTGCTATCTATTCCAAACAGATGTCCAGAAAGCAGGGGGGTGGGGGATGTACACAGAGAAAAACACACTGGATGCAACAGGCCCGTGAAGAGCGGTGAGATCGCGACTCACCCTATCTGCGGGAGTCACTGTTAATCACGTTTTATGCTTTAAAGAGCTTTTATTGTGTAAGCCTCGATTCTCGAGGGTTTTTTATGGATATAAAGTTGTGGGTTTTTTTTTATAAGTACCGTCTGCACTATTATTGTTTTATTTTCTGAGATCAGCGGGACCATTGAACACCACAATACACTACATTTGCCACTGATTTGGACATGCCTGGTTGTATTACTCCATTCTGAGTACAACTATTGAAGAATTACATGCTGTGCAGATATCTCGTTTATTTGCCATACTGCTCTATGTAGTTTCTCTTTCCCTCTCTTTGGGTACATCCCCCGCTCCCCTGCTTTTTGGATACACTGCAGTCACTAGGCTGAAATAAGGCTGCTTTTGAACTAACCGCGATTTTTTTGTGAAAACCAGTTGGACACATTCAATAAACTTTTTTTGTTTAATATTGTTTTTATTTTTAATTATTGTTATTGATCAACTATCCCTATGACGCAAAATGGAAGTCATGAAACTTTCTTCTAGGATAATGTAGGGAAGTCAATCTTAAATTGTGCAATGCTTGTACTGGAAATGTATTTGTTCTTCATACGTACAAAGCACGTCCGTAAATCCCCATTGAAATGTGTGCAGAGATTTGAACGTAAGCGGCAGCAGCTCCCGTTAAGGCACATATAGAATTACACTCGGAATGATCTCTCATTTATAGAAGTTTATTTGTGGAAGAGTGCCATAAAGTGGTAATCTGATCTGCTTGAAATATTTTTATTGGAATAAAATAATGGTTTAAAAATAACAAAAAGTTTCCATAGAATTTATTACTGTACGTTATAGCCAATTAAATAGTGACAGAAGTGTACTGATCACAGCAAAGTCTCTTGCCCCTGCTACGCACCTTGTGAAAAAATGTAGCCGTTTTATCAAAGAATAAAAGCACATTATTTTCAATAGAATTGATTTCCCTGATAATTCTAATATTGCAGTAGGGAAACTTTGAGAAATAACCCCCACGTTTTAACCTGGTGTTTGCAAGCACATTACCACGCAGGCGCTGATGTGTTCATTCTGCCAATCTTCCCGTATTTTGTCAAGTGTACTTATATTTTGCTGGTACAACTTATCTGCAAAATAAAAAAATATCACTAAACAACAATTACCAAGAGAAAAGATACACAAAGCGCACAACTTCACCAAACACAAGTATACACATTCTTTGTCATGTTCTAAGGGAATTCCTAACAATTTATAAACAGACTTTAATGGCGGAATTCACACTGCTCTGATAACGGGAATCGGAGCTTGATCAATAGTGACTGCCATTCAAGTGTAGCCCAGAATCACAGATGGGAATTTGGGTACAATGGTCCCCAGGAACGTTTGACGTTCTTCTAAGAAGTGGTACAGTCAGATTTATTCTCCCTGGGGAAGATGGCTTTACTATATATGAGTCCCGATTTTAAGTAGATCACAATACATTTACACTGCTTACCGGAGTCTTCTGAAGCCACCTTTGTCTGAGCCAGTTTTGAAAAAATCTAAACCAAATAATAACAAAAGTAAACATGACATCTACACGATTGCACTGACACACGATTGGAGTAATATGACTTGTAATGTACAGTTAAAACAGCTGTGCCACCTACTCTGCTATGATTAGTTAGCACAGGAGTGGCCAACTCCAGTCCTCAAGGGCCACCAACAGGTCAGGTTTAAGGTAATTGACAGCCACCTGTGCTGAAGCAGGGATATTTTTAACCTGGCCTCTTGGTGGCCCTTGAGGACTGGAGTTGGCCACCCCTTTCCAAACCGTTTGTGATCTTCTTGAGTCGGGAGCAGCCACACCTTAACGCTCTGCAGCTTATCTGAATATATATATATATATATAAACACACACGCACACAAAAGGAAGCACATGCTCCTAGTGCAATAACTAAAAATAAAAAATACATAGTTCCTACTCTCAAGATATCAGATGGTATTGCGCAGTATCAGCACTCAAAGTGTTATAGGGATAGCCAGATCAGCAGATGACATCAGGAAAAACCACTTGAGCAGCTGCTCTCCTAGCTGCTGCAGTAGAGTCCACAGTGGATGAAAAGGATTCTGTGGAGACAATCGAATAGGCCCCGCACCCACACCTCTCAGCATAAAATTCTGCTTCTCCTGCTCAATCAGGAGGTAAGACAAATGTGCTCAGCTTTCGAAAAGTCCGCACTGTGACCATATGTTCACGTCCTCCACGTTCCAGCGTGAGGACGTCTTCAAAAGCCCTACGCGCTTCGTCACACTAGAAAACATGACTTTATCAGGGGTCTCCTCCCCCTCCCCCTTTACCCCCCCCCCCATGACTTTTCAAACTGAGCACATTTGTCTGTACCTCCTGATTGAGCAAGAGAAGCATCATTTTATGCTGAGAGGTGTGGGTGCTAGGCCTATTTGATCGTTTCCCCCGAATCCTCTGCATCCACTGTTGACTCTACTGTACCAGCAAGGAGAGAAGCTGCTCAAGTGATTTTTCCTGATGTCATCTGCTGAGTGGAGAATCCTGCATTGCTGATCTGGCTATCGCTATTAGTACTTTGTGCGCTGATACTGCTCAATCCCGTCTGGTATCTTGTGATTGGGCACTTGTCACTTTTTTGTTTTTATTGTATTACATTTATTGCATAATGGGGCGTTCGCTTCTTCCTGTAATTTTTTACATTAATCTCTACTTTGTATGCTGTGCATCCACGAAGA